>NW_017672800.1:0-37443 GCF_001879085.1 Nicotiana attenuata | reverse complement strand
ATATATATATATATATATATATATATATATATATATATATATATATATATATATATATATATATATATATATATATATATACACTTACGCTATACTATGCACTAAGTATAAATGTATTAGGTAATGTTATATCGAATATATGTGATGACCTGGCCGGTCGTCTTAAGAATTAACGCCCCGATCCCCTATTTACTGCTTCCCCTATTTACTGCTTCCCCTAAGTTCATTCTGCTATTTTGGTTTGTCGGGACGTTCGGTGTTGGGTTTCGGAGAGTTTTGGGACACTTAGTCCCTAAATGAGAGCTTAAGTGTTGAAAAATGGTCCGCAGTCGAAGTAGTGTGAAGACGACCTCGGAATGGAAATTTGATGGTTCCGTTAGCTCCGTTAGGTGATTTCAGGGTTGGGAGCGTGTTCGGAATGTATTTTGGAAGTTCGTAGCTCATTTAGGCTTGAAATGCCGAAGTTTGAATTTTTGAAGTTTCCGGTCCGATAGTGAGTTTTTGATCCGAGGGTCGGATTGGAATTCCGGAAGTTGCAGTAGCTCCATCATGTCATTTTGGATGTGTGTGCAAAATTTCAGGTCATTTGGACGAGGTCTGGTTAGGTTTTTGATCGAAAACGTATTTTGTTGGAATTTGAAGTTCTTAGGCTTGAATCTTTGATTAATTCGGGTTTCCGGCGTTGTTTTAGGTGTTTTTAAGATTGGTACAAGTTCGAATAAGGTATTAGGTGGTATTGGTGCTTTTGGTTGAGGTCCCGGGGGCCTCGGGATAATTTCGGGTGGTTAACGGGGAAATTATTGAAGTGTTGCAGCAGCTGGTTTTTCATCTTCTGGTATTTTTGCTTCTGCGGCTTGGGAACCGCAGAAGTGGAGCCGCATAAGCGGCTGGATCATCACCGAAGCGGTTTGGGCAGAGTTTCCAGGCGTCGCAGATGCGGAGGAAATTCCGCAGGAGCGGCCTCGCATCTGCGAGAAGATAGCCGCAGATGCGGCCATTTGGCTTTTGTTAGGAACCGCAGAAGCGGTGGATAATCCGCACAAGCGGAACCGCATAAGCGGTTGGCTGGACCGCAGAAGCGGATGTGGCTGTTTTAGTGAGGGTCGCAGAAGCGGCTCACTTTCCGCATAATCGGGACCGCAGAAGCGGTCCCTTGTCCGCGGAAGCGGAAACACCTGTTCAGAAAAGGGAATTTCGAGGGTTGAGTTTCAAAAGTTGGAAAAATCAATTGAGAGCTCGGGAGAGGGCGATTTTGAGTGAATTTTGAAGTGAAGATCATTGGGTAACGTTTTCTTAATCCCTTTTAGTTGTATTCCATCAATATATAGCTTAATCCATCATCTAATTTCGAATTTGGCCAAAATGGGAGAAAACTTCTTAGACTAAACCATTGAGTTTTGGGTGAGCGTTTGACCTCCGATTTGGGAGATTTTTATATGGTTAGACTCGTAAGAGTACGAGGGTTCTGAAAATGTGAAAATTATTCGATTCCGAGACGTTGTCCTGAAGGGCATTTTTGTCATTTTACCTAATTTCACGTCGTAGCTTCGAATTAAATAGCAAAACCAGTTGTTTGCGATGTTATTTACAATGTGTAATTGAATTTGAATAGATTTGAGCCATTTGGAGTCGGATACTCGTGGCAAGGGCGTGTTTCTAGTGATATTGAGCCGGTTCGAGGTAAGTGGCTTGTCTAACCTTGTGTGGGGGACCTTTCCCCTTAGGATTGTTACTTGATATTTGAGTGCCTTGTACGTGAGGTGACGAGCGCGTACTTGAGCCGATTGATAAAAATCCGTTTTTACTTAAGTTATTGAGATTTAGTTTCTTTCTTACTTGCCTTATTCTACTTGAAATTATAACTTGTGCTAGATTAGGAAAAGCATGTTTAGTTGACTTGACTGCCTAATTGTTTAAGTTGTTTTGACTGTCCTACGTGAAGCATGCTAGGCTAGTTCTATCTGGGTTTGTATTTCGTACTTCATTCCTTGGTATATTTCTGGCTGTGATTGCGCATTTACATTGGGACTACGGATGTGGGATTCCGGTAGCTCCCCCCCCCCCCTGTCTGTTTACTTTGGGACTACGGGTTCGATTCCCGGTAAATCCCCCTGCACTTTTACTTTGGGACTGCGGGTTAGATTCCCGATAGACCCCCCTGCACTTTTACTTTGGGACTGCGGGTTAGATTCCCGATTGATCCCCCCTGCACTTTGATGGTTGGACTATGGGACCGTATCCCGGGAGATCCATCGGTTTGGTACATGAGTTGGACTACGGGACGGTATCCCGGGAGATCCATTGGACAGTTGAGAAAAGGGCTACAGGACGGTATCCTGGGAGACCCTCATTGCTATCATTGACATTGGGCTGTATTTACTCTGTGTCTACTCTGTCTTTTGTAGTTGTGATTGCCACGTTAACCTGCCATATCTCACTGCTATACTTATTATTTCTGCCAGATTTTTTTTTACTGTTAATTATTATTATTATATTTTTTCTCAGTAGGGCTCCGACCTTCCTCGTCACTACCCAACCGAGGTTAGGCTAGGCACTTACTGAGTACTGCTGTGGTGTACTCATGCCCTTCCTGCGCATGTTTTTCATGTGCAGATCATCCAGGTACCTCCACTCAGGCGCACTATCCTTGAGGCGAGGAGATACACGGAGACTTCGAGGTATATCTGCAGCGTCCGCAGACCGAAGAGTCTTCTTCCTTATTCTAGCTGTAGAGCTGTTATCCTATCATACTTTTGATGTAGATATTCTGGAGATTAGAGTACTTATGGTAATTCTATTAGCCTGTGTTTCCCGTGAGTTTCCGGGTTTGGGATTGAGTTGTAGACTTCCGCATATCTTTAGAGTTGTATAGGCCGGGCGGCCTTATATTCAGTTGTTATTTTTCATATGTTCAGTTTTAATTGATTATTCCTCAAGTTAAATTGTTATTTCCGCACTGTTAGGCTTACCTAGTTGTAGGAACTATGTGCCATCACGACATGTTCATGGAGGGTGAACGGGGGTCGTGACAAGTTGGTATCAGAGCTCTATGTTCATAGGAGTCACGGAACACAGGCCGATTTATTAGAGTCTCGCTGATTGGTACAGAGACGTTTGTACTTATCTACGAGGGGCTATGTAACTGTTTAGGAAAAAGCTTCGTTTCATTTGAATTCCTTGTCGTGCGATATTTTGACATCAATTCTAAACTTCTGACTTCTATTCTCTCACAGATGGTGAGGACACGTGCCACTCGAGATGATCAGGCACCCGCGCCCCCTACTGCAGCCGTCCGAGGCCGGGGCTGGGGGAGAGGTCGAGGACGCGCACGTGGTGCAGCCAGAGTACTTGTGCGAGCTCCGCCGAGGTACCACCAGCAGATCCAGCCGGAGCTTAGGCACCTGGCACACCTACTAGTGCCACTACTACTCCAGCGCTCCAGGAGACTTTAGCTCAGTTCATGAGTATCTACACCAGCTTGGCTCAGGCAAGGTTGTTTCCCCTTGCTGCAACCACATCCCAGGCCGGGGGAGGAGCACAAACTCCCGCCGTCCGCACTCCTGAGCAGCGAGTGCAGGTTGAGCAGGCCCCGAGATTATTCCGGCACCGCCTGCAGCACCAGTTCAGCCCGAGGATGGGTCAGCTGCTTCATAGGACGAGCAGCGCAGACTTGAGAGGTTCAAAAAGTATGATCCCCCAGTGTCCAGTGGATTAGCATCAGACGATGCCTTGGGATTTCTAGAGGAGTGTCATCGTATTCTTCGCACTATGGGCATAGTGGAGTCCAGCGGGGTTTCTTTCACTGCTTTTCAGCTTCGGGGAGCCGCCTATGATTGGTGGCACACTTATGAGATAGACAGTCCAGTCGAGGCTGCTTCACTGATTTGGACCCAGTTCTCGAATATATTCATGAGAAAGTTTGTCCCCCAGAGTCTCAGGGATGCATGGCGCACAGAGTTTGAGCATTTGCGCCAGGGTGCTATGACCGTTTTGGAGTATGCTATCCGTTATACCAGGTTGGCCAGGCATGCGCCAGCTTTGGTTGCTACAGTTCGGGAGAGAGTTCGCAGGTTCATTGAGGGTCTTATCCCACCCATCAGATCTAGCATGGCTCGAGAGTTGGAGACGGACGTTCCTTATCAGCAGGTAGTGAGAATTGCTAGGAGGATTGAGGGTATGCTCGCCAGGGAGCGAGGGGAGAGGGAGGCCAAGAGGTCTCGAGAGTCGGGTCACTACTCTGGTGCCCGTACCCCATCAGCAGGTCGTTATGGTAGAGGTTATGCGGGTCGCCTTGTTCATTCAGCTCTTCCAGCAGCGGCAGTGCTCCAGCTCCACCTGCACCTCAGGAGCCTTACTATGCACCTCCAGTTTCTAGCGCGCCTCCTGCGCGGGGTGCTTCCAGAGGTCAGTCCAGCAGACCTGGCCCTAGTCAGTCACAGCCACTGCGTCCTCCCAGAGCTTGTTTCGAGTGCGGTGATACACGCCACATGGTTAGGGACTGCCCCAGACTTGGTAGGGGTGCATCTTCACAGACTGCTCAGCCACAGCGTGCTCCTCAGAGTTCTCAGGCCATGATCACAGCTCCAGTTGCTACCCCACCTGCCCAGCCGGCTAGGCCATACATTAGCAATACCTAAATAAGTGTACTTGTAAATACATTGTCCTAAATAAGAATACATTATAAATACTTGAATTAACTAAATTAATTTGTTCTTGCTTTATTTATATAGATGGAGCATCGTACTTGGATGTACAATAGAAATTATCCTAATCAACGGGGATTGCGGGAGGATTTTGTAGAAGGGGTTGATGAATTTATTAGACATGCAATGTCACTTCCGCCATACATAAATGAAGGAGTAATTAGGTTCCCTTGTGTTAGGTGCGAATGTATGAAGTTTGGAAAACCGGAGGAAGTTAAGGTTCATCTTTATAGTAAGGGGTTTATAGCGAATTACTTTGTGTGGACTAGTCATGGAGAGATCGATGGTAGCCATGGGATATTTCATAACATGGTTGTGGGTGAAAGTAGTAGGTTGGTGGAGAATACAAATCTTTATTCTAGAATTCATGATATGGTTGCGGATGCTTTTGGGATATACTTTGGGGGTGAGCCCAATGAAAATGTTGAACAAACTCCTAATGATGACGCAAAACGTTTTTATGAAGCTTTAGAGGAAGCTAGTCGTCCACTACGTAACGGAAGTCCGCACTCTGAGTTGTCTGTTGCAGTTAGATTACTAAGTACGAAATCTGATTGGAATATTTCTCAATGAGCAATGGACTCTTTCATTGACCTTATGCGTGAACTAGTTGACCCTGATATCGAATTACCTGATGATTTCTACAAGGCAAAGAGATTAGTTTCTAAGTTAGGACTTTCGTCAATGAGAATTGATTGTTGTGAAGATGGTTGCATGTTATATTATAAAGATGATGCAGGTTTGGACAGTTGTAAATTTTGCGAAAAGCCTCGTTTCAAGAGGCTTTCCAGTGGGAATATGGTCGCTATCAAGTCGATGCATTATTTACCTCTTATACCTAGGTTAAAGAGGTTATATGCGTCGATGAGTTCTGCTACTCATATGAGATGGCACTTTGAAAATAGAAGATCGCCTGGTGTTATGTGTCATCCCTCAGATGGAGAAGCTTGGAAGCACTTTGATAGGACATATCCAGATTTTGCTAGTGAACCAAGGAATGTTCGATTAGGTCTGTGTGCGGTTGGCTTCACGCCTTTATCTGTATCTGCCACGCCATATTCATGTTGGCCTGTCTTTCTTATACCTTATAATATACCACCCGAGTTGTGCATGACTAGTCCATATATATTCTTAAACTGTATTATCCCCGGTCCACGTAATCCGAAAAGTTTGATTGATGTATATTTGCAACCTTTAATTGATGAGCAAAAACAATTGTGGTACGATGGTGCTGAAACATATGACATATCAACCAAGCAGAATTTCATTTTGCGTGCTAATTTAATGTGGACAATTAATGATTTTCCTATGTATGGAATGTTGTCTGGGTGGATGACTGCTGGGAAGCTAGCTTGTCCTTACTGCATGGAAAATAGTAAAGCGTTCACTTTGAAATATGGCCGAAAGCAATCATGGTTTAATTGTCATCGTCAATTCTTGCCTCATGATCATGAGTTTAGAAGGATTAAAAATGCATTCAAAAAGAATAAAATGGAATATGATTTCCCACCTCCGATACTTTCAGGTGAGAAAATTTGGGAGAGGGTCCAGAACTTCAGTAAAGTTACTGAAGCTCCACCTTATAGATTCCCCGGATACGGTGTTACTCATAATTGGACGAAACAGAGTATATTTTGGGAGTTGCCTTATTGGAAGTATAATCTTCTCCGTCACAACCTTGATGTCATGCATATTGAGAAGAACTATTTTGACAATTTGTTCAACACAGTGATGGATGTTAAAGGTAAGACAAAGAATAACCCGAAGGCTAGAATGGACTTATAAGAATATTGCAGGCGGCCTGAATTATACTTGCAGACAACAAACAATGGTAAGGTGTTCAAGCCCAAAGCAAGTTACACATTCACTTTGGAGGAAAGACGGCAAATTTGTGATTGGGTAACGAAATTGAATATGCCTGAGGGTTATGCGTCGAATTTTGGGAAAAAAGTTGATATGGAGGTAGGGAAGTTGAGCCATTTGAAAAGTCATGACTGTCATGTTTTCATGGAGACCATAGTGCCTATTGCATTTTGTGGTTTGCCTGAACGAATCTGGAAACCCATCACAGAGATTAGTTTGTTTTTCAAAGACTTGTGTTCTTCCACATTAAGGGAAGAAAACCTACGCCGGATGGATCAGAACATTCGTGTAACTTCTACTAAGATGGAAAAGATATTTTCATGTGGGTTTTTTGATGTGATGGAACACCTTCCAATCCACCTTGTACACGAGGCACGACTTGGAGGGCCTGTTCAATGCAGATGGATGTATCCCTTTGAGAGGTAATATTTTAAGTTTGATGTAATTTTCTGTTTTAATTTAAACAAATATTCTTGGCTAACCTGAAATTATGTAGGACAATTGGCAAATGCAAACAATTTGTTAAGCAGAGGAATAGGATTGAAGGATCTATATGTGAAGCTTATCTTGCGAAGGAAACTGCTTATTTTTGTTCTTGTTATTTTGAGAGTAATGTGCCATGTGCTAGGAATAGGCCCAACAGGCACACGGCCGACCTTAGGAATGATCCATTATATCCGCCTATGTCCATATTCAATCAACCAGGCCGATGTTCTAAGGATGGTAGAAAGAGAAGTTTGAGTGATATGGAGTTCAAGTCAGCTACATTTCACGTGTTGCTAAATTGTCCCGAAGTTGTACCATATCTCAAGTAAGTATTGATTTAGTAGTTATCAAAATATAAAAATTACTGTGATTACATCTCAATGCAACTACTAAAAATATTTGATGTGTCACAGTCACTTTGTGGGTCAATTTGGCCATGATGCTGTATATACGAAATTTGATACGTGGTTCAAACAATTTGTAAGTTTCTCCTTAAAATATTCTAACACTATGTAGGTAAACAATGTTTGGAAGTTATGCTAACTTATGAATTTTTTTAACGATATGTAGGTAAATGATCCAAATAATGGTATAAATCAATTTTTGAAAGATGTATCTTGGGGACCTGGGGTTGAGGTCACAACAATGTCTAAGTACGTTGTGAATGGTTATAAGTTTCATACAGAGGATTGCTCTAAAAATAAAAATAGCAACAATAGTGGGGTGTGGGTTCAAGGTGGTGATGGCAACTGTCACACCTCCTTTTTTACACACCCACCCCGAAGGAGAATGTATAAGGGAGTTTTTCCATTTAAAGTGACATTATTCGAAATGGGATTATTTATTTATTTCAGAGTCGCCACTTGGGATAGGTTTGGCTTTTGGTGTCCCAAGTCACCGATTTATCTTGAATCCCAAATCGAGGAAATTTCGACTTCCCGAATGGAGTCTGCGAACCAGAAATTCTGAATAAGGAATTATGTTGACCCGGGGGAAGGTTTTAGGCGCCCCCGGATCCCGTGGTTCTAGCACGGTCGATTAAACTATTATGATTGGCTAAAACTCTGATTTTTATACATGTCATCCTATAGTGCAATTTTAAAATTACTTACCGCTTTTAATTAATTTTTAGGAAATTGAACGTCGTTTAAAACATGCTTTTGGATCACGTCACATGAAATGCACCCGGATCCGCGACACATTTTATTCAACGTTTTGGGATTTGGATTTGGGTCACATGAAATGCACACCTGAATTTAGGAAAGTAAAATTATTAAAGAACGCGCCTAAAGTGACTAACGTGTTATTAACTTTGCGGGAGGCCATAAAAATTCGCTAAATGGCACTCCCGATTTCTAAATATTTTTAATGAAGTAATTAAAGAGGGCCACGCAATTTTTGATTTTATTTGGCGTGGCGCACCTCGTTTTATTTTTTAAGGCCATCCTAAAAGGGACTATTATTCTCTATTAAAGATTGTCTCTAAAGGCCTAATTAATTAGCATTTGTTCATGAACTATTATTAAAAGCAATCGAACACACTTTTGGGCCTCAAGATCAAGTCCAAATTCAAACAAGAGGAAAACCTCTTAATTCAAATTTGCTACTTAACTTGGAAGGCCTAAACGTGCATTACCAAATTAAATTGTCAAGTCTTAAAAGAAATCAAGCTCTCAGCACATTGGGCTTTAAGACCAGCCCAAGCGTGAGAAGATTGCTGCCAGGTTTTTATAAGGAATTGTCCAGTCGTACAGTCCCAAGTGAAAAATGAAATAGAATCAACAGGCCTGAATCGAGACCCCCCATGATCTCACTATTTATTTTATAACTGGGCCTATTATTAATATAACCAGACCCAATATAAAGCTTTGTGTATACAAAGCTTCAGCTGTAAAGCTGACCATTATTATTTGGGCCTTGCATTTGGACTCAGCGTGAAAAGGGCAAAGTCTAGCTATGGACCAAGCACATTCAAGCAATATTGAAATGAGGCTATAGGCTTTAGCTGAAGCCAAACCCAATGACTAGTCACAAAGGAACATTTTCTGCAATTTGGCCCTGTTTAACATTTTTTGGCAAACGAATTCATTCAAACCAACACTAACTCTTAGCCGCTTAATTATTCGATTCACTCAATTTATTTAGCCTGTTTATACATGGATAGTTACTTAACTGACCTGGAACTTAACAGCTATTTAATCCCGACTAATACACCTTAAACAAGCTTAATCATAGGCTGGAAGTTAGACATAACCACTAATATTCATTTCTGATTTTTCAGCAGGCAAACATGATAAGCGTTATTTTTAGAGATGAGTATATCTACTGCTTTTGAATTCAACTCAGGATAATGTATTCTAACACTACTAATAAGACTAAAACTAACATTACTAAACCAAAATCATGTTCTAAACTCTAAGTTTCAAGAAATTAAATCTAACACCATTAACAGAGCACATATACTGCTGTAAAAGTCTAGCGGTCCAATACAATCCAAATAGTCCTATTAATACAATTGTTCAAATAGCACTACTATGCTAAGCATCTAAGCTAAATAAAATTAGAAAATCCATGTAGAACAAATGATTATCTAACATTTCCCTTCAAATGTGTTCATACATATTGATTCAACCTTCACATAGCACTTGAGGTCAAAAGGTACCTGGAAATTTGCACAAAATGAAGTGAAATTGAAGTCAGCTGCGCAGCAACAAGCAAACAGCAGTCAATTGACAATTTGAGATCAAGTTTTCAACCCAGGAAGTGATATCAAATGACCCAGAAAACGATTTTAAACAAGTATCAATCAGTAACACCCAAAACCAGGCTTGAATGAACCGGTTTGAATTCGAAATAACCCCAGGACCTCTGGAACCTCTACTACTGAAGTTTTCAGAATCTTCAATGCTTAGAGATCTAAGATCTGGACTCTAAATACCTAAAACTCTCAATTCTGCAGAGATTTTCCTTGTTTTTGTTGATTTTCAGGATTTTGGGTTTTTAGGATCTAATGTTTTGGTATCTAACTATCTATTTCTACCAGAATTTTTTTGGATTTTTTCAGTAGTTTTTCAGTAGTTTTGGATCTGAATTCTGAAGTTTTTAGATTTCTCTCAGCTATAGGATTTGGATTTTTTTGAATTTCAAATTGTTGGATCTCCAAAACTTGTGTGGATTTTTTCAGATTTCAAAACTTGTTTAACAAGGTAATGGGCATGCCTTTTTATAGGCAAAGCCTAGGGCTGCCTTCAGATTTCTATTTACACCTAAGTCCCTCTTTTATTTTCAAATTTTTAACTGTTTAGTCCCTTATTTATTAGCTTGTTGCCCAAGTTAGACTATTAAGTTCCTGAAATTCTAATTGGAACCCCATCTAGAATGTTCTAGGGGCTTTCAATTCAGTTATTTGCATGATTCCCTATTTTGAATTACCCCAATTACCCTTGAACTAAGTCTGAAGTTACTAACCCACCCCAGCCCTGTTAACTTGTTAAAAATTGACTATAGTTAAACCAAACAATTCTAATTTAGCTACATCCAAACAACTAAAACTAATAGAAATCCTAATAATCAAACTAATCAGTCAAGACTGGAAAATAATTCCAATTAACACTAATGTCCTAAGGCTAAGACTAAAATTAAATCGAAACTAAACTAATACAGCAACAATCATGGATTAACAATCGAATCAGACACATAACATGAATCAAATTGAGTCAAAATTAATTCTAAGAACAACTAAAAAATAAACAGAAAAATCAAATCTAACTAACTAATTAATAAAAGTAAAAATTAAATCCTATACTAATGGAACATAAACACTGAATCAAATCAACAACAAAATCAGAACGGAATCAACAGGATCAGAAATTAAAACAAAAATCAAAAAGGAAACAAAACAGGATCAAACGAAAAATAAAAAGAAATAATCAACTAAGAAAGGACAATTACTGATATAAACCTAGCTTGGACTGACCTCTAATTTTGGTCCCCAAACAATGTTATGTGTTTGTTCTTGCTAAGAACAAGCATATAGCATTACTTTGGAACCCATTCGAACCTTGGCTAACACTGGGAACTCGAACAGTCTTGAACGGAACCCTAGATCTAAAATCCGAGGAGTTACGGTTGGATTTGGGAAAAATTAGTTTGGGGTTTAGGTAGAGGAGGGTGAGACGGTTGTCGGGCAAAGATAAATGAGCAATCATGAGAGATTTTTGCCTGCTTGGCACTCCATGAGAAGCACTTTTGAAAAAACCGTCTGACCGAACCCTGTTTCAAAGGTTGCCTACATATCCTTGGCTATAAAGGAATCAGGTCAGTGTAGTTCTGGAAGTTTTGGTAGCTGGGACTACTAGGAGCTGTGATTTCACTGCTGTTGCTGCTGCTACTGCTTGCTGACCTCCTTATTACACCAAAGGAAAATCAAAGCTAAGCTAGCTATGCCTATCAACTATGAGTTACAAGATTCCTATCTATAAATCTCTTGAAGCTTGATCTTGAGTCTTAGCTGATTTTGCTGTGGACTCCGATCTGAATCTTGATGCTCGCCAGTTGTAGGTGTTGTTTCTCTCTGCAGCACTGAGTCAAAGCGGAACAGGCGGAGCTTGTGACTTCAATCACGTTCTGAGCAATCCGCACCTTTGTTTGCTTCAACATTTTGAATTCATTTCTTTTCTTCTTTTCTACTTTTCTTTATTCTGGATTGAGACTCATTTCATCGGTCGTCTCGCACTCTATACCTCGAGGTCAAACCTGCTTAAGACACCAAAACACACAACGAACGAAATTTTTCTACCCCAGTTTTCACTAGGAAAATTTCGTGAGTTAATTGTGACACATGTCTAAGCGATAAAATCAGGATTGTGTATCCTTGGGAATGAAGCCTTAAATTGGGAGGATTACCAGGTTATGCTGGAAAATGGACGGGTTATGCCAGAAAAGAAAAAGGTCCTCGGGTTATGCCGGGGAGGTCCACGGGTTATGACGGGATAAAAGAAAAAAGGTCCTTGGGTTATGCCAGGGAGATCCGCGGGTTATGCCGGGATAAAAGAAAAAAGGTTCCTTGTGTTATGCCAGGGAGGTCCACGGGTTATGCTGGGATTGAAAGAATAGGCTCCTTGGGTTATGCCAGGGAGGTCCACGGGTTATGCCGGGATAAAAGAAAAAGGGCCCTTGGGTTATGCCAGGGAGGTCCACGGGTTATGCCGGGATAAAAGAAAAAAGGTCCTTGGGTTATGCTAGGGAGATCCGCGGGTTATGCCTGGATAAAAGAAAAAAGGTTCCTTGGGTTATGCCAGGGAGGTCCACGGGTTATGCCGGGATAAAAGAAAAAGGTCCTTGGGTTATGCCAGGGAGATCCGCTGGTTATGCCGGGATAAAAGAAAAAAGGTTCCTTGGGTTATGCCAGGGAGGTCTACGGGTTATGCCGGGATTGAAAGAAAAGGCTCCTTGGGTTATACCAAGGAGGTCCACGGGTTATGCCGGGATATCTAGGGAATGGGGGCCCTATGCTACCATGATTTTTTTTTCTTTTGGGATTTTTTATTTTCACTTCTTTTTCTTCTTTCTTTATTCTTCTTTTCCTTTTCTTCTTCTTTTTTTTTCTTTCTTTTTATTTAGTAAAACGCATGAAGGAATTTGGGGAAAACTTCCCTTTTTGGTCGGTTCCCTGCTACAAAGCTGTTTCAGCGCTTGCGCATTTCTTTTCCCTTTTGGGTCGCACCTACTTCTTGCGTGATCGCTTTGAATTACACCTGTTTTAACTTTCAAACAAAGAACAATTTGTTAGTTTGAAACGGTGGTTGGTTTTGCGGCTTTGATCATCTCAATTTCTTGATCCCGGCCCAGTTTCCGCTGAGCACTTTGTTGCTTGCTGGTTTTGAGGGTGAATCTCTTTTTGAACCGAAAGGACTCAACTTTTAAGATCCCATGATCACTTGCCCGTGTGAGGCTCGGCCTTTTCACTTTATTTTGCTCTTAATACCTTTGTCTTTGACTTTCTTTCTTCTTCAATGTCTTTGCTTTAAAACATCCATATTCATGGTCATTTGGGATTGGCCTGATGCACCCGCTAAGGCTGGGTATTTTCTTTGGCTTTTGCCAGGCGAGGGTATTTTCTTTGGCTTTTGCCAGGCGAAGCCCTATAAAACTAGTCCTGCTACCTTTTCTTTGTAATAGTCTTGGAATCAGAGTTAAACCGAAAGGGATTCAAAGAAGAAGTATACGAAAGGCAAGTATATGAATTTAAAGAGAAGCATCCCTTTCGGGGGAAAAGAAGGACTTATCTGGGGGTGCATGCTGACTTCAAATGAACATGACATGCTTCTTGGACTGGATGCCCGACCCACACAAACTTTCCAGTTTCTCGTGAACCCATTGATGCGTATTTCAAAACTAGGGAACCTTGCCAGGACTCTTTTAGTGATGAGATGTCTTCTTTTCGGCCGACAGCGCCCTTTGCGGGTTTTCGCTAATCGACCTCTCTCATTTCTCTTCTCACCGTCGCCCGATAGTGCTCTTTACGAGTTTTCACCAAACGGACTCTCTCATTTTCAAATTCTCTACTCACCGCCGCCTTATGTTCGGACTATATCAGATTCCAACAATGTTGTGAGCACATGATTTTTGCCCTATATGAATTATTCCTAGAAATTCAAACAAACTGATTTCTTTCACTATTTTGCAATTTTGTTGATTTTTTTGACATTTTTTGGTAATTGTTGCATTTTTGTTTGTGCATTTTAATTCATATGAAAATACAAAAATATGCATTTTTGCATTTAGGATTTAATTTCATATTTTTAATATTAATTTGTTCTAAAACAAAATGTTAAGAAAATACAAAAAAAAAAGGGGNTAAAAGCTCGAAAGCGGTTGTCCCATTGTTTCTCCAAAGCTAGGCGGTTGAACCAGAAGCCTGGCTGGTTGCTTCAGAATTTATGGGATGATTTGCAAAGGTAATAGCTTACCGCAGAGTTCTTACGGAAGAGCGAAAAAGGAAAGAAAGCCCGGGCATCTGAGAAGGGAGAATCCTTGCACACTGGAGGTGCGATCAGCCTAGGGACGATAAAACGAAGAATGGTACGTAATTGCTTAATTTATTTTAATTTTTAAAGTATATGTATTCTGTTTATTAACTAAAATTTATGAGTTTTCAGGAAAAAAAGTTGGGGCATCCGATGAACCAAGATGAGCTCTTCAAGGAGACTCATATTATAAAGAAGAAGAAAGAGACGGACCAAGAAAGGTGGGTCGAGGGCCGAGCCTCAACTGTACATGTAAGTTTTCACTTTTTATTAAAAATTTTGATTTACTTTTATATAAATTTTGAAATAGTAATTCAATGTAATTTTTCTTATAGGGTCGCTTCACAGCTGAAGTGGAGCCATTCATACGCAGTCAGCCACCTAATGAGTCGCCAATCCAACTATCGGACGAGGATGCTGAGAGAATGTGGACGCTGGCGGTCCAAAATGGGGGAAGGTATACGGGCTTCCTAATAAGAAATTTCATCGCTATAAGTGTGGAATGCAAGGAATAGGGACTTTCTCCCAAGCCGAGCAACTTGATGGGGAGAGCTCCTCCTCTATGTGGGAGACTGTACTAAAGCTCACATCCGAGCTAGAAGCCGCCAAGGAGAGAGAAAGGCTTAGAGATATGCAGTACTCTGGCATGCAAGCTCAGTACAAGGGCATGCAAGAGCAGATCAAATCTCTCTTAGCTTCTGGCAGTTTTTCGATTCCCCGGTCTCGTGAGTCATTGCCAGAGGCTCGCATTCCCCATGCTCGTTCCTCCCGTCCTCCCTGTGATCGTTCTTCCCATCCTCCACAAATAGCCCATTCTGGATACCGTCATGGTGAAGAAAATTCATCAGACGGTGATGATAATGATGTACAGAACAATCTTTGAACTTATTAGTTTATACTAGACAAATACAATCGATTTTCGAATGATTTTGTGATAACAGTTAACTTATTAGTTTGGTTAGCTTAAAGTATAAAGTTCTATTGAACTTTATACTTTGTTCGTTATAATATTGTTATTGTGTTGTTGTTGTTGTTGTTGTTGTTGTTGTTGTTGTTGTTGTTGCTTTTAGTTGTTGTTGTTGCTTGTTGTTGTTGTTGTTGGCATAAAATGCCTATTTAGGAATTTTGGTAAGCTGGCAGGTGGTGTAGCTGCCAAAACAGGCAGTTCCTGCCAGCAATATACCAAAAAAGCGACCAACTTTGGTCGCTATTTGGTCGCTTCTCTATTAAAAAAATAATTTTCTGGGAAATAGCGACCAAGGTTGGGAAATAGTGTCAAATGTGCATATTGAACTATATTTCGACTAATTAAGAGGAGTTGAATCAATAAATGGAATGAGTCATAACATGTGTAATGTTTATTTGGGTCAAATAAGTGGGTCAATTTGTGTTGGGCTTTAAGCTTGGTGTAGCTTAAAGAGAGTGAATGGGAAATGGAGGGAAAATAAAGCTTGGATCGACTGCTGATATTCAAGTTTGCTTGGTGACACAAAAGAATTATAGGAGTATCCCTCATGGAACGATTGAGTATTAGAGGTGTGTTATATATTCGAGCGGTGGGTTAGGATCAGATATGGTGATTCATGTGCTTTATGGATTTTGAGACTGGGAGTTCTCATAAACAGGTTATGTCGTGGTTGTGGACCGCGTATATCGGTCTTGTGTAGTGACTATTGGGGGTTTAGAGATCCGAGTGGATCTTTTGTTGCTTAGTATGGTAGGCTTTGATGTGATATTGGATGTGGATTGGTTGTCTCTATGTCGTGTTATTCTGGATTGTTACTCTAAGACAGTGATTTTGGCTATGCCGGGGATGCCAGGGGTTGAGTGGCGAGGTTCGACGGATTATGTTCCAGTAGAGTGATTTCATTTTTGGAGACCCAGTGGATGGTTGGGAAGGGTTGTCTTTCTTATTTGGCCTTCGTGAGGGATGTCAGTGCAGAGACTCCTACCATTGATTCAGTTCCGGTGGTGAGGGATTTTCCGGATGAGTTTCCTACAGACCTGTCGGGTATGCCACCGGACAGGGTTATTGATTTCGGTATTGATTTGTTGCCGGGCACTCAGCC
This sequence comes from Nicotiana attenuata, assembly GCF_001879085.1. NCBI lineage: Eukaryota > Viridiplantae > Streptophyta > Magnoliopsida > Solanales > Solanaceae > Nicotiana > Nicotiana attenuata. Next base: position 21,294 of record NW_017672800.1, on the reverse strand, counting down.
CATTTCTATTCCACCGTATCGTATGGCACCGGCGGAGTTAAAGGAGTTGAAGGAGTAGCTTCAGGAACTCCTTGATAAGGGGTTCATTGGTAGGCCAATATGGATGTGTGTTCTACATCGAGTCGGCTTTGTTGACTCCGAATTGCTATCGCTGAGGGATGTGTCGTTCGATGGTCATTGAGCTTATTCGTGTTCTAGAATGATCTATGAGTTACCTTTCCGTGTAGCGAGGAGTTGTGATTCGTTGATTTTATGCACGAGTGATAGGGTTCTATTTGGGCTTTATAGCGGAATTTGAATGAGACGGGTATTAAGGTGTTGCATGATTGATTGCGCATTGGATATGTTCTTTCGGGCTGGTATGGCATTGCGTCATTTGCTTCTCCGTTATGGTGATTCACTTTTGGTACTAGACATCAAATTGCGCGTGGTTGATGATTTTCAGCATGGTGACTTGAGGTGTCTCATGTGGACTAGTGTTTGGATAGGGTCGCGCATTGCAGCGAAGTTATGTTGAGGTATGATCCTTCGGGTTAGATTCGTGTGTTCTGGTTCTACGATGTGTGATAGGTTCCCAGTATTGTGCTCTGGTGGTACTGGTGAGATTACGGTACAACTCTCTTATTTGAGTCATTTTTCCATGATTTGAGTACATTTGGACTGTTGCTTATTGGTGCGCGGGTCGCACGGGTTGTGGCTTTAGATTGTATCGATGTGTCATGTCACTAGAGTAGTCGTGTTGGATGAAATGAGGTCATTGGGATCTAGAATGAATACTATCGGATTCTATTTCAGCATGTTGGAAAGATAATATCGAGATTCGGCTTAGAAATTTACTATGGTCCTTGCCGAAGGAGAGGGAGCTCCATGACTGGTTGATCTGAGGAATGGTTATGACCTTCTACGTGTTTCTTTCATCATTGGCAGTATACAAAAGTGTTGGAATGAGGCTTTGTTTGATAAGAGGATTTATTACCAGTATTGGGTTGTTTGAGCAGCAGCTGTGATTAGAAGCTATCGCTACGAGTGGTTGAGTTATATAGTATATCATGTGATTACATCTTTGGTTAAAAATATGGTTTGATACATTTTGTATAGACTTATACAGCGTATAGATGTGAGATTCTGATCTTATAGATAACTTCGGAAGTGGAAAATTGGTTCTAAGGTTCATGGGCTTGGTTGGATCGCGAAATTTCAGCCATGTCGCGTTATCGGACCTATATGGGATAGGGTGACATGGGATCACCCCCGGGTATGTGCATGGTAAGGTTATAAAGCAATTTAATGGTTTTCGGAACAACTCTGGGCAAGTTCGAGTACGAACTTATGTTTAAGTGGGGGAGATGTAACGACCCGAATGGTCGTTTTGAGCATTTGCACTTCACTCGCCAGTTCTCGGGTATGACTAGCCCCGTATGGTGTATTATGACTTATGTAAATCGTCGGTTTTGGTTTTCAGGTTAATCGGAACAGATATGGAAGAATGATTCTCAGCTTGAAGCTTTAAATTTGAAAGTTCAGACCAAGTTTTGACTTTTTAGTATTCGATATCGGATTTTGATTTTTATAATTTGGTTAGCTCCGTTAGGTACTTTTGGTCTTGGGAGCGTGTCCGGAATGTGATTTGGAGGTCCGTGGTAGATTTAGGCTTGAATTGGCGAAATTGGAAATTTGGCGTTTCTCGGTCGGCAGTGGAAATTTTGATATCGGGGTTGGATTGAAATTCTGGAAATTGGAGTAGGTCCCATAGAGTCATTTGCGACGTGTGTGCAAAATTTCAGGTCATTCGGAGGTGATTTGGTAGGTTTCGGCATCGTTTGTGGAATTCGGAAATTTAGGAATTCTTAGGCTTGAATCAGAGGGTGATTCGGTGTTTTGATGTTGTTTTGAGTGTTCCGAAGGTTCGACGAATTTCATATGTTGATATGTGACTTTTTGGTATTATTGGTTGAGGTCCCGAGGGCCTCGAGTATGTTTCGGATGGTTGACGGGTGGGTTTTTGGTGTTTGAGGGCTGCTGGCGTGATTTCTGCTGGTGTTTCCGCACCTGCGGAAGGAGAGCCGCAGGTGCGAGGTCGCATGTGCTAGTTGGGAGCCGCAGATGCAGACGCTGTGGAGTTTGGCTCGTTCCGCAGAAGCAGAAGATGAGTCGCAGGTGTACACCGCAGGTGCGATGGTTTGACCGCAGATGCGGAAAGTGGGTCATTAAGTGGGTTCCGCACCTGCGATGGAAATTCCGCAGGTGCGGTGCCGCAGAAGCAGGAATGTGAACGCAGGTGCGGTTTTGTTGGGCAGAGAAACCCCAGCTCGAGGTTTGTTCTTCATTTTTCGATTTTGGGCTTGAGGAACTCGGGAGAGAGGCGATTTTTCGAGGGATTTGAAGGAGCAACGTTGGGGTAAGTGATTCTACCTATAATGGTTTAAATTTCATGAATCTATGATTTTATTCATCATTTAATTGAGAAGTTGAGCTAGAAATTTGGGAATTTGGGGCTTGAAATTGGAGAGTGGATTTTTGAGGATTTGAGTGACCAAATGAGGTCGGATTTTGATAAATTTCATATGTATGGACTCGTGAGTGAATGGGCTTTCAAGTTTTGTAATTTTTGTCGGATTTCGAGATGTGGGTCCGAGGGCCGGGTTTGAGTGGATTTCGGGATTTGTGCCTAATTAGATAGTCTTTCTTGTGGAATTCATTTCATTAGCATATATTGATGGTATTGTTATGGTTGTGAATAGATTCGGAGTGATTGGAGGCCGAGTCGAGGGGCAAGAACATCGCGGTGCAGAGTTTTGACCGGTTTGAGGTAAGCAATGATTGTAAATCTTGTCCTGAGGGTATGAGACCCCGGATTTCACATCATTTCACTACTTTGAGGTGACGCACATGCTAGGTGACGGGAGTGTGAGCGTGCACTATTGGGGATTGTGACTTGGTTCGTCCCGTAGCAACTATAAAGTTGCGTATTTGACTGAAATTATATGATACTTATGTGTTTAGAAAGAATTTCTTATAAATTGGGCTGAATGCCATATTTGGGCCTTGTGCCAGAGCTGTTTGGACCCTTAGGGGCCTTTTCTTATTATTTTCTCACTGTTTTGATTTAAAAATCTATACTCAGTCATGCTATGATTACTGATTTCATAACTCAGTCTGTAATAATCCATTTTTTATGCATAAAATTATATTCTGGGTTGAGCACCCTATTTTATTAATAGCCCGAGTGGCTTGAGAGGTTTCTGACTGAGTGAGGCCGAGGGCCTATTTTGTGAGGGTATTATGGGATCGGGCTGCGCGCCGCAGCAGGTTGTTACTGATTCATAATATTGTGAGGCCGAGGGCCTGATTGATTTATGCCACGAGGTGGCTTGTTATTATGAGGCCGAGGGCCTGATCGATTTATGCCACGAGGTGGCTTGTTATAGCGCTTGGGCTGTAGGAGCCCCTCCGGAGTCTGTACACCCTCAGTGAGCGCGGGTACCCTGAGTGAGTGATATGATGTTTTACCCGAGGGGTTGTTCTTGATTCATGTTGTGCCCGAGGGGCTATTTACGAGTGATTGTGAGGTATGTCCGAGGGGCTATATATGAGTAACAGTGATGATTGCCCGAGGGGTAGTTTATGATTCATGTTTGCCCGAGGGGCTGTTTGTGATTTATGTTGCCCGAGGGGCTGTTTGTGATTTATGTTGCCCGAGGGGATGTATACGAGTGAGTTTTGCCCGAGGGGCTGATTATGTTTTCACCATTTCTACTCACTATTTTATCACTTCGTTCGAAATTTGTTGAAAGATGTTTTAAATGGATTTACTGAAACTGGATTTAAATGAGCTGAGTTGATTCAAAACCAATTTTAAAAGCCTGTTGTATTCTACTTAGACTTCATGATATGAACTGTATATGTTTTATTGCTCTTCACTACTACTCAGTCATTATTTACCTTTATTACTTACTGAGTTGGCGTACTCACATTACTCCCTGCACCTTGTGTGAAGATCCAGGTATTTCTGAACCCGGTAGCGGGTGTTGATTACTTAGTGGTAGGTCCATTGGAGTTTGCAAGGTAGCTGCCTGGCGATCGCAGCCCTGCTTTTCTCCCTCCTTATCCTCCCTTAGTTGTATTCAGTAATTTCCAAGCTATAGTACTCTTGATGTTGTCAGACGGTTGTAGTAGATGCTCATGACTAGTGACACTCCGATGTTGGGCTTTCATTCCGCACTTTTGTTTTTTATTATAAACTCTTTACGAAGGATTATTGTTAAACAACTTTGGATTTGTCTTAAAAAAGAAAACATTGATTGGTTTTGGGATTGTATCGGCTGGCCTAGTTCCATGATAGGCGTTATCACGACCGGGTTGGTTTTGGGGTCGTGACACGATGTTACTCGATGTCTATCTACCCTTGCTTCGATTGATACCAACCTCGATCTCGAAAGAGACTTCGATCTCGAACTCGATGTCTTAGCTCCTCGATGCACGTCCTTGTTTCGATCAAATAGTGAAATCAGGTAGCCCCGATTTCTATCGTATACAGATAGTCCCCTCGTTTTTTAGAGTGTAATGACAAGAAACGAATTGAGTCTTCGATCTTCTTTGCTTGTTCTTCCCGAAATACCAAATATTCCAATCTCCATTCTTCCTTGCTCACGAAAGCAAAATGGCCAAAACATCTAAAGTTATTCCGCAAAAGGAAACCGCTCAAGTTCGGGCTAAGGAGCGCACCAAGTGTCGGTCTCGGAGGGAGACCTTTGAAGAAATCCATACTCGGGGCTTTGTTCTTTTGACCGAGATCGATGGACCCCGATGACCATTTGAACTAGAGTTTGAGTATCTATTAAGCTTAACAGTCGAGTGAGGATTTGCTTGAATTTGAAGTAAAGTTAGCCCTTAGGCTTTATAGATAGTCCCCGAGTGAGAGTTTGCTCGAACTCGGGTTAAGACAGCCCTTGGGCTTTTATGATCGAGTGAGGACTTGCTCGAACTCGAGGTGAAGTTAGCCCTTAGGCTTTATAGATAGTCCCCGAGTGAGAGTTTGCTCGAACTCGGGTTAAGACAGCCCTTGGGCTTTTATGATCGAGTGAACTTGCTCGAACTCGAAATGAAGATAGCCCTTAGGGTTTATAGTCGAGTGAGGATTTGCTCAAACTCGAAGTAAAGTTAGACCTTATGCATTATAGATAGTCCTCGAGTGAGAGTTTGCTCGAACTCGGGTTAAGACAGAGCTTTTGTATTTGTTACGGATTTCGGACGTCTCCGATCCGTGTTAATTTGGCTGTAGCCTCTTTAGTTCGGAACTTGCCCATTGGGCTTTTTTTTCGTTTCACTTCGAGCTTGCCCGAAGTGTCAGTCCCCGAGTGGGGTGGCCGTGGCCCGTAAAATTGAGGGTCGCCTTTAAGGTCTTATTGTTTCGAAATTTTAGTAGTTCGATTTCGTTTGGTTTTCGAACGGCAGTCATCAAGCGTGGGGTTAGTTGTTCGAACTTCCGTCATGGTCGGCCCTTAAGCCTGTTTACACAATTGATCAAGAATATAAAATAAGAATTTTTTCTAAAGGCAGGAGATATCGGCAAGGAAAAATACTTCTCTCAATAGATGATTATACATGCACGCAAGTTTGATGTTAGGGCCCGAGTAACCTATACGGGCACGGTTCATTTGACTTGACCCTTACAACATTTTCCTATTGAGACCCCGCTGTCACGAAGTGATTTCCTTGCAACAAAGTAGACATTCGAGGGTAATGCCCCCATTACTCGAGGCTTATTGTAGGGAACCTCGGATACTGTTGAATTGCTCTAAGTTAGCATGAACAATGGTTGCCTCGTCAAAAACCTCGCCGCAAAAACCCATTTGGGACAAAAATTGGTCTAAGGGAAAAAGAGTGCAACGCGTGCTTTAAGATCCAAAGCTCTGTGTCGATCCTTGTCGATAGCTTGCAAGTGTTAGTCGAAAAAATAGAAAGGATTGGAATGGGGTCGTACCTTTATTTCAACTTTGGATATTTAACGTGATTTTCCTCGGCATCAAGCCCCCGTGAATTTTGACCTCGATCACTTCTCCTCTCATTTCGTGCGAAGCTTTGCCTAGACTTGCTGCTTCTATGGTCTCCGTTGTACGGTTGATATCGATCTCTATTCGACCTCGGCTCTCGATCGATGTCTCTTTTGATCCTATCCATGGGCCTGCAAGGATAAACGGACCCCGAAGGAGTCCCCAGTTGATCATCCTCGACCCTAATCTTCGACTGATACCGATTACGTACGTTGGCCCAAGTGACAGCCGTGTACTCGATTAAACTTTGCTTCAACTATTGTGAAGCTATGGAACTCTGAGTGTTGAGACCTTGAGTGAAAGCTTGAACAGCCCAGTTATCGGTGACCGGAGGCAAATCCATTCTCTTCGCTTGGAACCGAGATACGAATTCCCTGAGCATCTCGTTATTTTTCTTCCTTACCATGAAAAGGTCCGACTTCCTCGTTGCAATTTTAATGGCTCCGGCGTGTGCCTTTACAAAAGAATCTGCAAGCATAGCAAACGAATCAGTAGAATTAGGGGGTAAGTTATGATACCACATTAAGCACCATTCTATAGAGTCTCCCCGAATTTCTTCAGCAGTACAGACTCGATTTCATAATCTTCCACGTCGTTTCCCTTTATAGCGCACGTGTAAGAAGTAACGTGCTCATTTGGGTCAGAATTTCTGTTGTATTTAGGTATATCGGTCATATGGAACTTCTTTAGGATGGGCTTCAGAGCCGCACTCAGAGGGAACAGTTTTTGTACGAACTTTTTGGAATCCATTCCTTTAAGATTGGTGGTGCCCCCGGTATTTGATCGACTCGGGAGTTGTAAGTTTCCACATTCTTATTGTTGGCCTCGATTTTCTTTTCTCCCGATTCTATTCCCTTAGTAAGCTCCTCGAGCATCCTCATTATAACAGGATCGGTTGTCGAAGTATTATCACCCGATCTTTCAGGCACTGGCTCGGTACGGCGAGTAACCTCTTATTCAACCCTATTTGGTGCCTCGTGCTAATTTTGCAACTGGGAAAATGGCGTTTTGTTGGGCTAGTAGCATTTCAAATATTACTTGGAGACTGACTCCTTTGTCTCCTCTGCCCTGTGTACCTCGACCGCTAGTTCGACCCTCTCTGCGTACGCTCCCTTCGGGGTCTGCGCCTAAATCCGCATTTAAAGCAACATGAGAACTGACATCAACTGAGTTGACGGGTGGGGCTCCTCCGAGGTCAGCCTGTGGCACCTCGACTCCTGGGGCGATAACATTCTCATTTTCTCCATGGAGTCCGAGGCCGTTGTCGCCGTATGTAGATGCGTTTTGTGAGTTTGACATGATTCAACCTGAAAACAAAATTCTTGGCAAGAAACAAGTGTAAAATAGTGTGTTATACCACAATTAGCACTAAACAATCACTATTTTCCTTAGCCCCATAGTAGGCGCCAAACTGTTTACCTCAAAATACGAGTAACAATTAAACTTGTAATGTGGTTATAAGGATACGTGATCTGATTCAATGCCAATTGATAAATGATTAGATAAATAATTGAATTAAATGATTAAGATAAATCAAACCAATGTAGTTGCAAGCTATCGACCTCGATTGGAACAGGCTCAAGATCAAGCGTTAAGAACAATAAGAATAACAGTAAGTTATAAGCAAGTAAAATAGCAATGTATTGTTATTTCTTAGCCTATCCCCCTTTACAAATGAACAGGATTCCTCTTTATATAGTAGAGGAATCCTAAATAAGGTCTAACTCTAATTTCGGAAGTAAAATTCATGATTGGTATCAATAACCGTTAGCGGTTCTGTCGATTCCGAGATTCACGCCATGATCCTCAACCAATCACGGATATCTTGCTCTTTCCGTTACTAATCTATCCCTGATGTTACTCGAAGTCTATCTCCCCTGGCTTCGATTGATACCAACCTTGATCTCGAAAGAGACTTCGATCTCGAGCTCGATGACTTAGCCCCTCGATGCAACGTCCTTATTTCGATCAAATAGTGAAATCGGGTAGCCCCGATTTCTACCGTATACAAGGAGAAGATCCATGGTAGAGCAACCTTACTACTACGGTCATTCTCCTACGTATCCTAGGTACGAATCATCATTCGACCTGTACTTTACGTAAGCAGTGTCAGCTTATTGGTTATTGCAATTCGACTTGTATTTTGGGTTGCACTGATTTTACGTCTTGTCTCAAATTGATGTTTGTCTTGTTTCTTTTCTAGCGGTTCGATCAATACATATATATATATATATATATATATATATATATATATATATATATATATATATAAATGATCATTCAACTATCTCAAATTATTTGCTAAAGTTATTTTTCTTTCATTTGTAACAACAAAATCACTTAACTATGCATATAGCACTCAGAAGGTCACTCAACTAGATATTCTAAATTTTGGAATGCCAAATACCTATTTTACCCTCTAAATATCAAATATTTATCTTGTTTTTATTTTATTTTTTAACTTTTTGAATATTATGATTTTTTCCTTTTTAATTTATATTATGGACTTACCTATGGAATAAATAAAGTTTATTTATAAATCAAAAATATAAAAAGCATTTAAACATATATAATGCTGGAATAACAAAATAACGAGCATAGTAAAAAAAATTAATTAGAATAATTTGTTTGTAATAATAATTTTAGTATTAACAACAAAAATTCAAAAATTTATTTACAAAATTGAGAATCAAAGAAAATAAAGGTTGTAAAATATGTATTTCATGCACGTAATATAAAAATAATTATTTAAATAAAGGAAGTTTTATAATCTACATTATATATTCTTGAAAATTATGCTCAATTATATTATTATTCCGTCATTATATGAGCTGAAAACTAATTTTTTATTTTTATTTTATAAACAAAATATATTTATTCAATAGGTAAGTCCTCAATGTAGATTAAAAAGAGAATAAAATTATAATTTTAAAAAGTTAAAAAAATTATAATTTAGAGGGTAATATTGTAACGACCCGACCGGTTTTGAGCCCTAGCGCGCCGTTCAGCAGTTTGAGGCCATGAGCAGCTTCATTTCAGGTATTACGACTTGTGCACGTGGTCGGAATTAAATTTCGGGAAGTTCGGAGTTGACTCGAAGAGGAAATTCTCATTTTAGAAGCTTTAAGTTGAAAGAATTAGCCCGAGTCGGGTTTTGGATGACCCGGGAGCATTTTGGCGCCTATTGTGGAAGTTAGCATTTTGGAAGAAATTTTATAAGTTTGGGTTGAAGTGCATTTCAGTGCTATCGATGTCCGTTTGGGATTCCGAGTCAGGGAGTAGCTCCGTATGGTGATTCTGGAGTTGGGAGCGCGATCGGAAGTGAATTCGGAGGTCCGTGGGTCATTTTGGAGTCATTTGGCTAAAGATAGAAATTTGAAGGCTTTTGAGAAGTTTGACCGGAAGTGGACTTTTTGATATCGGGGTCGGAATCCGATTTCGGAAGTTGGAGTAGGTCCGTAATGTCGAGTATGACTTGTGCACAAAATTTGACGTCAATCGGACGTGATTTGATAGGTTTAAACACCGGAAGTAGAAGTTTGAAATTCTAAAGTTCATAAAGCTTGGATTGGAGGTCGATTCGTGGTTTTAGCGTTGTATAATATGATTTGAGGCCACGAGCAAATCCGTAATGTGTTTTGGAACTGGTTGGTATGATTGGTTGGGGTCCCGGGGACCTCGGGTGGATTCCGGGTGGTTAACGGATCGAAAATGGACTTTTGGAAAAGGCTGAAGCTGCTGGTTGCTGATATAGCCGCACCTGCGAGACTTGGGCCGCAGGTGCGGAGCCGCAGAAGCGGCCAGAGGAGCCACAGATGTGGTTTGGATCAGGAGGGAAGCGACCGCAGATGCGGTCAAGAAGCCGCAGAAGCGGGACCGCAGATGCGGTCAAGAAGCCGCAGAAGCGGGACCGCACCTGCGGCGGTCAAGTCGCAGAAGCGGAAAGGGGCAGGCCAGCTAGGGTCGTAGATGCGGTAATTTTTGCCGCAGATGCGGGACCGCACCTGCGGAAGGAGAAGCGCATATGCGGAAGTAAGAGGCATGGAGGAAACCGTAGAAGCGATAGATTGGCTCGCACCTGCAGAACCGCAGAAGCGGTCAAGGGACCGCAGGTGCGGAAAGTGCTGGAGGCAGAGAGGTGTTTTAAAAATCGGGTTTTGGCCATTTTCTCTCATATTTTCTTGGCTTGGGCGATTTTTGGGAGAGCTTCAAGTGGGATTTTTCATCATCAACGATAAGGTAAGCTAATCCCATCCATCTTGAGTTAAATACATCGATTATGAATAGATTTTGGCATGTAAATTGGTAGAATTTGGGGTTTTGGTAGAAAGACCTAGAAATTTATATTCTTGGAATTTGACCACGATTTTGGGTATGGAATTAAGAGAAGATTATATATTTGAGTTCGTGAGGCTATAGGTAAACTTATTCTTCGAAAATTTTGGAAATCCGGGCACGTGGGCCCGAGGGCATTTTTGTCAACTTTTCGATCGGGGTTAGGAATTGTTATAAATTGGATTAATACGAGTAGTTTATCGTATATTAATGTATTTGCATAACTATTGGCTAGTTTTGGAAGCGTTGTGCATCAATTTGAGTTTTCAGAAGGGCGTGGAAGGCCGGTTATGGATCTTCGGAGCGAGGTGAGTCTCCTTTCTAACCTTGTAAGAGGGAATTGTCCCCATAGGTGAGTTAATTGGTTATGTGCTCCTATTTGTGGGGGCTACATACGTACGAGGTGACGAGAGTCCGTGCGTAGCTACTATTATGTTTAAGTCCGGGTAGTCTAGGACCCAAAAGCATGTTATTCTTGGAATATTTGTAATCTTATTGACAGTTTGAATTGTTTAAATCACGTTGAGTTAGTAAATGAATTTCTAAAAAGATTTGCCTTCATCTTCTTGAATTGTTAAAAGAAAATTGGTTTTTCCTTGGATAAATTGCTCCCTGGTGAGTTCTTAATTGACTGTTTGAATGTGTTTATATATTGTGGAACGGGCCGAATGCCTCGGTAGATTAAATAGATGCATCTACGGTTCGCGTCATTCGACCCTCTGGCAGTGCACAGTTTAAATATTGTTGGATCGGGTCGTACGTCCTCGGCATGAGTTGCGCTTGCTTGTATTGCTTGCTGTGATAGTTGTTGATACTAATATCTGCTTTCCCCGACTTAAGATAATTGTCAATTAATGGATTATGAATCCGGATTTAAATAAAAAGGAACTTTCACCTATTTAGGGACTCATTTGAATTTTACTGTTGTTCTTAATGAATCCGTGAGTCATCGCATTAATAATATTATTACTGGACCTTTAGTAAGTGTCGAAGTTGCCATCTCGTCTCTACTTCTTCGAGATTAGACGGGATACTTACTGAGTACACGTTGTTTTTGTACTCATACTACACTTTTGTGCATTTTTGTTGCACAAGCACATGCACCCCTAATGGCTTAGCAGGCGTAGCAGCATGGTTGACACGGAGACTAGGTGAGCTGTATTTCCTCGAGGCGACCCGCAGCTAGTATAGTCTCTCTCAGGATTCTATTTATTTTCTGTCCAATTGTATTTCGGACAGCTGTTGTACTTTATTCGATTATTCTTAGAAATTGCTCATGCACTTGTGACACCGAGTTCTGGGATGGTTGTAAAGTATTTTATATCAACTGCTTATTATTTAATTTGATTTAAGACGATTATCTTTCTAAAATGGTAAATTTGAAGAAGAAAATCATAGATTTCAAGAGTATTAAAACAAGGATTTAATTAAGTATTTGGTTGGCTTGCCTGACAGTGGTGTCCGGCGCCATCACGACCCTTAGTGGATTTTGGGTCGTGACAAAAATATGTATTTGACAATCAAAAATTAGAAAAATTTAGTTGAGTGACCTTTTGAGTGCTATAGGCATAGTTAAGTGACTTTGTTATTACAAACGAAAGAAAAGTGACTTTAGCAGATAATGTGGGATGGTTGAGTGACGATTTGAATAATAACCTCTGTACATAATTACATATATAGATACTATTTAATACTTCTATCAAGTAATGTTGGAAATCACCTGTTGTTGACTGAAAATGCTTGTCTTATTTTGCAGGTTTAGCCCATTTTATTACTGACAATAGGGGTGTTCATGGTTCGGTTTGGATCGGTTTTTCCCTAAAAAGAAACCAAACCAAGTAAGTCGATTTTTCAAATATTAGAACCAAACCAAACCAATTAAGTCAGTTTTTTCTCGATTCGGTTTATGTCGGGTTTTGTCGGTTTTTCGGTTTTTTCGGTTATTTGTCAGTTTTTACTTAAATATAAGACATACACTACCAAACACATATTTCGGGAACCACATTTTCAACGTAACACTATTAAATCAATTGCCCTTTGAGAAATCTATTATTTACCAAGATATATTGATGATAATTGAATCAAATAGTGATGAATAATTTAAGGACTCAACTAAAAATATATTATTTTTAACATGAACTGGATTCTTACACTTAATAAAAGAAAACTACCAATCAAACTAGAATGTAAAGGTAAAAAACTATACTAAAAGTGCAAACTATTAGCATTTACCATAAAAATTTTGAAACTTTGTATAAAAATATACATATATATAGGTGTAATAATAAATTTAAAATAGCTACTCCTATAGTCGGTTTGGCTCGGTTTTTTCTGATTAAAACCAAAACCAAACCAAATTTGATCGGTTTTTAAAATTCAAAATCAAAACCAAACCAAACCAAAAAGTATCGATTTTTTTGATCGGTCTGGTTTGGTTTTCGGTTTGGTTCGGTTTTTCGGGTTTTTATGAACACCCCTAACTGACAATGTGGAATATGCTGGAATTGGATGATGGCTATCGAAAGTAGAGTCCGAAACTAAAGTAATGGTTTTTGGGACTCAAAATACGTTTTACAGTTAAAAAAAAGTTACATTTCTAACTAAAACGCAGTATTATACTGCATTTTAGTTTAACGGAAATTTAGCCGTTAAGGTAAAACGCAATATAATACTGCATTTTAGGAAAACGTAGTATTATACTGCGTACTGCATTTTACTTCTTTGTTGGGCCCACCAATAAGTGTTCTGCACTGACATAACATTCAAATTCCTAAAACGCAGTATAATACTGCGTTTTAGCAAAACGCATTATTATACTGCATTTTGCTTCTTTGTTGGGCCCACCAATAAGTGTTCTGCGGTTAACTGACATAGCAATAATTCAAATGCATAAAGCGCAGTATTGTACTGCGTTTTACATAAAAAAAATTCTGCACCCCGGGCTAGGACTTGCCTTATTTAAAGGCGTTAGGATTTTATGAAAATCCATTCAAAACATTCCTTCAAACTTCTGTTCATAGTTTTCTTCTTATTATCAAGCATTTTTTTATAATGTCTGAAGAGCCAAAATAAGTGTTTCATTATATTGGGGGGTGTGAGATGTAATGGAGAATAACTCTGTGAGGTATAGTTCACATCCACAGTGTAATATTAAATTGCCGCTTACAATGGGGTACAAATTGGTATCGTTGTTATGTAAGAAAATGAGTGTGAGGAAACGTTCGGTGAACCTTAAAGTAACCGGTAGATTTCCGTATTCTGTGACTCCGCAGGGGTTTGCTTATTATTCTGATTTTAACATCGAATATGATGAAACTCTTAGAGATTTTTTGCGGATTCTGGATGAATACAGGGAATTTATTGTAATAAAATTATTGGAAATGTACGTCAAGGTTGAAGACGTTCCCAATAATGACGTTGTGCATAGTAGGGATAACCCCAAGTCATCGGGTGGTTATTCTGGAGCAGTTTTTGCTGGACAGATTCCTGATGAAAGAGCTTGCCTTGATTTAAACTTATCACCACCGGCGAATGAGCAGCGAGGAAATAATTTTTCGCCTTTATATAATCCTCAAGACGACTGGTAAACTTCAATTTTTCTACGCTTTAGCGATGTTTATTTTATGTTTGAATTGGATTCGTATTAACACTCATATTTTTCATAGGGGGTACCATCCGGATATGAATTTTACAAGTTATGACCCCGCTCCTAGTTGGAATATGCGTAGTTCTGGCGTGTTGGATCACGGTGGTCCATCCGGGAGTCATCAACAACAAGAAAATCTCCATCATGGAACGTCAACATAGTACGACTTGTAAGTGAAGTGATATAGCTATATGTCAAGTATTTATCAAGTTGAGTAACTTATCATTTTGTTCTTTTTGTGCAGTGAAAACGAGCAACTTGATGTTCCTGGCCTCACACAGTTGCCCATAGACGACGTATTCACTCGTGATTTGGCAGATGCGCAGAGTCAGGAAGATGATAGTGATTATGACAACAATGCCGATGAGTCTGGAGATGACACACCCTTCCCTGATGAGGGTAATGAGGAGGAGGAAGTGAATGTCGAACCTGAGCTGACGAGGGAGCATGCTCCTCCACCTCCCGTTAGACCAAGAGTGTACCAGTCCCACGTGCCATTTCATGAGCGGAATATTCCCTACCTTGATAATTTGCCGAGTATGCCAGATGTGGATGCCCTCACAAGGGATGCTGACAAATTTCGGTCAGCAATGTGGGATGAGTCTAGACCAGCCGTGCTGGCAAAGGGCATGTATTTTCCCGATAAAGCTTGCCTAATCAGGGCTGTAAAAATCTACAGCGTAAGAGAGTGCCGTGAGATGACGGTAAGGGAGTCAACTACGGAGGTATACAAGGCTGTATGTCGTAGAGATTTTATGGGTTGTCACTGGATGTTGCATGCAGCAAGAAAAAATCAAGGTTGTGGAAAGTGGGTAAATATATTAGCACCCACCGATGTGAAATGGACACATTCAATGAGAATCACTTCAACTTGGATGTAGACTTGATTTCTCTTGTCTTGATTCCATACTTGGAAGTGTCCATTAGGTTCAAGATTAAAGAGTGTATTATAGTCGTTCACCAGGAGTATGGGTGTACTATAACCAAAAGAAAGGCATATCTCGGGCGCAAACATGCTTTTGAAATTATTTATGGTGACTGGGATAAGTCATTTTCATCTCTACCTAGGTACATGGCAGCACTGCTACACTTTAACCCCGGGACTGTTGTTGAATGGAGGCGTGAGCGGAGTCCGGACAGGCCCGAATATATTTTCAACTATGTGTTCTGGTCATTTAAACCAAAGAATTGATGGTTTTGTGCATTGGCGTCCGGTAATTTCCATAGACGGTACTCATGTCTATGAAAGTATGATATTAAGCTTTTGATCGCAGTTGCAGTAGATACCAACGGACAAACATTTCCACTAGCTTTTGCCATTTGTGCCAATGAAAGCGAAGAGACGTGGACGCTTTTTGAAGCAGCACATTGTCAAACAGCGTTCAGGTATTTGTCTAATATCTTATCGACATGGTGGTATTTTAAGTTCCGTACGGTATTTACCTGAATGGCAGGAACCCTATGCATACCACTGTTACTGTGTGAGGCACCTGAAGGCCAATTTTCAGAAGAAATATCACGACAAGGCCTTGCATGACTTAATGTGGATGACTGCAACTGAGCACCGGCAGTGCAAATTCACGAGGCGCATGGAAGCGATCCGGCAGATTGATCCACGAGCATATACTTGGCTGATGGGACATGAGCTTCACATGTGGACATTGCATGCTGATGGTGGCAAACGATGCGGAGCCCTGACTTCAAATGTGTCGGAGTCATTCAACGGCATATTGAAGTCTGCACGTGGATTGCCTGTCACTGCCATGGTCCGAATAACATTCAAACAGATTGCGGAGAGGTTTGTTGAAAAGGATAAAGCTGCATCGGAATTGATGGCACGGGGGTGTTCAATTTATGCCAATACCGATGAGAAGATTTGAGAAGTACAGGAGGCGAGCACATTGGCATTCATTTTTACAGTACGATCACGACCGGGGTGTTTTAGAAGTTCGCACCTCTATCCGCGGACACCGGGGGAATATTCTACAGACGGTGAATGAAGCCAGCAGGTTGTGTTCATGTGGGAAATGGACCATCTACCACATGTCGTGCGCACATGCCTTGAAGTGCTTTCAACAAGTTGGTTTAGGGGAAACCAACTATATTGATAGGCAATACAGTGTTGCTGCATACGTAGACACATATAGTGGGCAGTTGCAGCCATTGGGTGCTGAGTATTATTGGCCGTCGGAACCATTTAAAATGGTGTGTAACAAGGACTATTTGTGCAAGTTGCAAGTGCAAAAGAAAACGCGTATACGGAACCAAATGGATGTTGGTGATACCGTTTATGCGCGTAAATGTGGCATATGCTCGCAAACAGGTCACGACCGTCGTAAATGTCCTTCAGCTGGTGTGGGTGGCGGTGGTAATCCAGCTCCTGGTGCAAGTTCGTCGAATGTACCCAACTATCAAGGATACACCTAGTGTTTTGTTTTCGTAATGTTTTTTGTAATAAGTGTTTGTACTTGTGTATGTTGCAATATCTATCAAATAAAATTATGTTCCACAATCTTGTTACATCTTATTTTTTAACATGAACTTTTGAATTGGGATGATGATATGGTAGTCCAACATTCAACTTATTGGTGTTAGTAAAGAAGACCAATCTGAAGGTTGAAATTTCATAACATAATATTCGAAGTATAAAAGCACAACAACCATAACTAAAGAAAAAAACATGAAAATAAAAGGTAACAAAGAAAAAATCAAGATATTGTTTTTTTGTTTTTGAAAAATTGAATATGTAAAGCGGTATTATACTGCGTTTTGTGTGTTATTTTGTCGGTCTGAAAAAGCTGAACCGACTGCGCAAAAGCTGTTTCATTTCAGAAAAATTTAATATGTAAAGCGCGGTATTATACTGCGACTTGTGTGTTGTCTTGTCGGTCTGAAAAAGCTGAACCGACTGCGCAAAGCTTTTTCGTTTCAGAAAAATTTAATATGTAAAGCGCGGTATTATACTGCATTTTGTGTGTTGTTTTGCCTTTAAATAACGGGCGCATTCTACTTATTTTCTGCGCTTAACAATAACCAATAGCAAATATTTCCATAAAATCAAGGTTTTTCTTTACGCTTTAACAAATGTCTGAACTCTTTTATGTCCCAAGGTGCGAGTGCGGCAAAAAATGCATGAGTTTCAACTGTTGGGAAAAAGCTGGACACCGCTACTGGGCTTGTATGAACAAGTTTTATAGGGTTCCATGATCAAGTCGCCTCTTTATGTGAGGATGCGCTGCACCATGATCGTCAGTAGAGATGGCAGGATCGGTAGAAGGGGTCGTCGGTCCGTCAGCAACCTACAAAACAATTAGTAAGCTTAGTATATGAAAATGTATATTAGTAATGTACGTGTTAAGTCAAAAACATTTTCTTACCATGGTCTCGTCGGGCTCCTGAATATAAGCATCTGTGGTGTCCGCATCAGCGCATAAAGTGTGCTCTGTGATGGGCTGGGACGAAGCCTTAATTAGAAAATTAAAAATTAATTTATGACAAATCATTAAGGGAAAAAAACATATTAAAATTTAATAGTAATACAAACATACCTGCGCCTGTGATAGATCCGCAGCAACCGCCGGGGATGAGCCAAAACTCAACCTGCGCCCACCATCCACATCTCGGGTCGGTTGATCCTCAGCTGCGGTAGATGGTCCTGAAAAGAAATGCTCTACATCTCCGTCGAATGTACCCGTGATCAACAATGGATCTAGCGGGGTGACCTGCGATGCTGGTAGCTCCAGCTGAAGGCTATACGACGGCATGCTGCTGCACGGCTCGTCTTGTTGAGGGATGTAACCCTGCTGATCATCTCCAAGATCCTCATCAGGTGCCTCAATAGGTGCCTCAACTCCCCCTTGCTAGGGACCACCTCCTTGCCGTCCCCCACGACCCCGTGGGGCACCCCTGCCTCGTGGGACACCCCTGCCTCGTGGGGCAGCCCTGGCACGTGCCCGACCCCTGCCTCGTACGACAGGCCTACCTCGATGGAGCTGCTCTGGCGCCACATACTCAGCAGCGTGATCTAACCTCTCGTCCTCTCTGGCTCGCTGCAATGTCAGGAGAGCCAGCTCTACCACTTGCCGGCCATACTTAGCGACTGCAGGATTGTCGTCATGCTGCTGCATCTGCAGTCCTAACCGGTAGACTAAATGATGACCAATAGCCTGCACAACATTTAAAATATTAATTACATAACGTTATATCACAATTATAACAATGGGTTCCAAAAAAAACATACCAGTGCCTCGTGCCTCCCGGCGTATGGTCCGTATCGGCCGCCAGCTTGATGAACGGGGTTCCCGATCATCAGTCGGGTGTGACGGCGGTACTAGGACGTATATGTCTCAATAGTTGCCGCTTGGATTTATGAAGGTGGGGGCGGAATCAGGTCCTCTCGCTGGTCCCAAGTATGGACCTGCGCCTCTAGCCATGCTACAAATGCGTCGTCCACCCTCGAACGATCATCTCGCTGATAATGTGCAGCCTCCCATGTAGGCTCCCTCGGTATAGTCTGCGGACGGCCAAACTGGCGAAGTACCCGCTCTGTGGCATGATTCTCCACAACATCGAGGCACATCAGCGGGACGGAAGTGCTCTAAATCAATCGGTCGACAGAGCAATAATCGGGCAGGCCAGCTATCAACTCGTCGTTGTATGGCGTCCAGATGAACTATCAAATAATAGCATATAAGTGAGTATGCGCACCAGGGATGTGAATTTATAACAAGTAAGTTTAGGTACATATTTACCTGTGCGGCCTCCAGCATATCCAACATATCCCTGACAAGGGGGAGATTATGATGAGCATCAGTGCCTCGGTAGTTTCCACGCCGGAGAACCCACCTCCTAGCTAGAGGGAGAAACGGAGGTGCTATATCCGGAGCTAATGGTGGTAGAGGTGGCTGCAACGGCAGGAACCGCTGCCAGGCCCAAACCTAACATACAAGGTCGACGTAAAATTTAAGAGTCATTTTGACTATATAGAATGAACAGAGTATTCGATTTTATTGTCACCTGTAGAAGCGACAGAAAACCACATACGTCGCTCTGGGCCCCCATGCTAGCCCGGCATATACTCCTGTACAGGTAAGCGAGAACAGCAGCACCCCAGCTGTACTGGGGTAACTCATCTATCTGCTGAAGATGATGTAGAAATTGCATACTCACTAGATTTTCCGAAGTGTTCGGGAACAAGACACCCCCAAAAAGAAGGAGCAGCGCCAACCTCGTGTACCGGTGAATATGTAGATCCTCTGTCTCGCGGGTGATGTCGGGGTGCAATACCTCCATATGCTGTCTAATAGCTGTCATAGAAATGCGACTGCCCCCTAAAGCTGCCTCACCCTGTGGCTTGAAACCAGTGAACTGCTGTAGCAAGTCCAAATACTGGGCACGCATCATAGATCTCATATACCGTGGCAGTGCAACGGCCAGTCCATCAACAGGCAGCGCATATAAAACCTGAACATCCTTAAGCGTGATGGTGGCCTTGTCAATGGGCAGGTGGAAAGTATGCGTCTCAGGTCGCCACCGCTCTATCAACGCCGTGATCAGAGACCAGTCGAGCTGCAACCGCCCAATCTCAAAAATCTTATAGAAGCCCATTTCACGTAGGCGCTGGACTACGCGGGAATGAAAACCTCTCTCCATGATGAAGTCCCACACGTTGTCCACTCTCCTGGCGTGGAGAGTCTGCTCCACTAGATCTCCATCCCATATGTAGGCGGACCTATGATCGCCCTGTAACACTAATATCTCATCCGAGAAAGGTCGAGGATGCACAGGCAGCACGTCCATGTCGTCTACTGTAAATTAAACAATATTAATTTTGTTTTTGTTTTATAAATTTAATATTTAATTATTTAACTGGACAGAGTATATATCTATGGGTTCCAGGCTCGATATTTGAGGCCCAGTAGCACCAAGCTATCCTGATTCTTATGTGTGTCAATTTCAATATTTTTACAATTTTGTTTTTGTTTTATAAATTAATATTTAATTATTTAACTGGACAGAGTATATATCTATGGGTTCCAGGCTCGATATTTGAGGCCCAGTAGCACAAAGATATCCTGAATTCTTATGTGTGTCAATTTCAATATTTTTACAATTTTGTTTGTGTTATAATAATTAATATTTAATTATTTAACTGGACAGAGTATATATCGATGGGTTCCAGACTCGATAGTTGAGGCCCAGTAGCACCAAGCTTTCCTGAATTCTTATGTGTGTCAATTTTAATATTTTTACAATTTTGTTTGTGTTATAAATTAAAATTTAATTATTTAACTGGACAGAGTATATATCTATGTGTTCCATGCTCGATATTTGAGGCCCAGTAGCACCAAGCTATCCTAAATTCTTATGTGTCAATTTTAATATTTTTACAATTTTGTTTGTGTTATAATAATTAATGTTTAATTATTTAATTGGACAGAGTATATATCTAT
Source organism: Nicotiana attenuata (assembly GCF_001879085.1). NCBI lineage: Eukaryota > Viridiplantae > Streptophyta > Magnoliopsida > Solanales > Solanaceae > Nicotiana > Nicotiana attenuata. Next base: position 808 of record NW_017672800.1, on the reverse strand, counting down.
GAGTTCCAGGCTCGATATTTGAGGTCCAATAGCACCAAGCTATGCTGAATTCTTATGTGTGTCAATTTCAATATTTTTACAATTTTGTTAGTTTTATAAATTAAATAATTAATTTTTAATTTGACAGAATATATATCTATGAATTCCACGCTCGATATTTGACGCACAGTAGCACCAAGCTATACTAAATTATTTTGTAAAGTGTAATTGGATAGAGTTTGTAGTTAGTATATACTTAAACTACATAGATTCTACTCTAAAAGGCTATATATTTTACTACGCTAAAAGGCTCTATATTTTACTACGCTAAAAGGCTCTATATTTTACTACGCTAAAAGACTCTATATTTTACTACGCTATAAGGCTCTATATTTTACTACGCTAAAAGGGCACTATTCTTTAAGCAAATAAATAATCTAAACTAAATAAAAACAATAAACATATGAACATAACACATTCACGAAATTACGTATAAAACAGTAAAAGAAATTTATGAACATTTTTATTAACAATAAAAATTATTTCTCAACAAGTAACTATTTTTTTAAACACTAATAATTTAATCCTGATAAAAATAACATACAAATTTAATCGCAAACAAAATACAAAACAACGTGGAAACACATTCAAGAAAACAAATATGCATTATTATTCGAGTTTCGACATAAACTAATTCGGATTACCTCGATTTATGTTTTTAGAAATGTCGGAAATTTGAAATGTTGAGCATGAAACAAGGAAACCACAACAATCGAAAGCTTGGGTTGTATGCGGGACCTACAATCTTCACTTTTTTGTGTTGACGGGT
>NW_017672799.1:166775-167980 GCF_001879085.1 Nicotiana attenuata | reverse complement strand
CTCTTTCAATTTATAGCCCAAAAGCCAGGTGAGTTAAGAACCAAGTTGGGCCATGCATAAGTAAAACCAGGGCCCAAGTTTTATTCAAATAAAAGGCTGTCATATTTTGGCTCATAAACGAGCCCAAATCAGGCACTGATTTTAAATTGGATTGCAGAAATACTGAATTTGAATCATAATGAAGCCTAATAATTTTGCAGAATGCACGAACAATTCAACTCCGTTCACATGCTGATTTTAAGTCTAATTTCATGCTCATATTCAAATTGTATGTATCCTGATAAACCCCACACACTCATTCTAAGGTTTTTACTTCCAGAACAACATTTAAACTTATACAGCACATTTGCAGAACTTAAAACAATTATTGAACTAAAAATAGACATAATTCCAATTTTAACATCCAAGTCCGTTTAACTAGGCATTTGCAGGTAACACTTGGCTTATATAACACACTAGATTTTAATTTTATCATTCAAACTAACATGATAGCAGGTCCAAAAATGAAATTAAATTATACTAAAGCTAATACTACTAAATGAGTCCAACAGTCTAAATATTACATTCATTAGAGGGTCCGGATCAAGTAATTCCTAGATTCTAATGAAAGCTAAAGGTAACACTTGAATTAACATGTTATGAGTGAATTACAGATAACATAAACGTGCTAGGTCACCTATATCAAAGCAAAACAGTAGGAAAACATATAACATTTCATCATTATCCCCAAATTCGATCACACATTTGATTCAACCTTCACAAGTCAGTTGAGGCCAAAGGAGTACCTGGAAATTAGACCAAAATAAGAGGAATTGGAGGTCAGATACACAGCAGAGATCAAACGCAGCTCAGAAATGTTCAGCAACCCAGAAATGTATCAAAACCCAACAGAATCAATAGATCTACCCCAGTCAACACTGATAATGCCCAGAAAAAAAACTTGAAAATGAACATAGAACACTTCTGGAATTTTCAGCAAACAAAACTCAACCAAAACTAGCTTACTCAGGTTCAAAATTACTCGAAATCAGACCAATAGACCTTTGAAAATCCAGTAGCCAAACATTGAACTAGAAGATGTGATTTAACAACTAGAGATTGAAATTATCCTAACGTTTCAATGGAACAATGCTCTTTTTCTAATTTTCTACTATATTTCTGTTTGTTTTTGGATTTTTTGAGTAGGAATTCAGATCTAAAAGAAA
>NW_017672799.1:158290-164704 GCF_001879085.1 Nicotiana attenuata | reverse complement strand
ATATCCTTCTTCTCTTTATTTATTTCAATTCTTTTATTTATTCTCTCTTTTCTTTTTTTTTTGTTTTGTTTTGTTTAATACAAAATTAAAATAAGAACCTGATTTAATTCTATAACTAAACTAATTAACATTCTAAAATTCACTAAATCCTAATTTTTAAAAGAAAACTAAGAAAAACGAAATTAAAGATAAAAAAGATGTAAAAAGGGATATTTTTTGTTATTTTCTTCATTTTTGTAATATTAATTGACTAATAAAAATACTAACATGGGTCCTAAATGCAAGCATGCTATTTTGTATTTTTCATGAGTTATATCAATTAATAATGCACACAAAATGCAAACAAAACACGAAATCATGCAATTAATTTCCTAAAATTCAAATAATAAAAGAAAAATCCTAATTCTAATGAATTTTATAGGAGTAATTCGAGCGCGGCAAAAATCACGTGCTCACAGCTGCCCCTCTTTGCTCGAAGACACGAAGGATTTTCGGGCAAAGATAAATGAGCAACATGAGGGATTTTTGCCTGCTCGGCACTCCAGAAGAAGCATGTTCGAAAATCGTCTGACCGAACCCTGCTTCAAAAGTTGCCTACATATCCTTGGCTATAAAGGAATCAGGTCAGTGTAGTTCTGGAAAGTTTGGTAGCTGGGACTACCAGGAGCTGTGATTACACTGCTGTTGCTGCTGCTACTGCTTGCTGACCTCCTTATTACACCAAAAAGAAAATCAAAGCTAAGCTAGCTATGCCTATCAACTATGAGTTACAAGATTCCTATCTATAATTCTCTTGACACTTGATCTTGAGTCTTAGCTGATTTTGCTGTGGACTTCGATCTGAATCTTGATGCTCGCAAGTTGTAGGTGTTTACTTCTTCATGTAGCACAGGATCAGCGAAGCTAGTGACTTCGATCAGATTTTGAGCAATCCGCACCCTTACTTGCTTCACATTTGAGTTTATTTCTTTTTGTTCTTTCTTCTCTTCTTGATTCTGGATTGAGCCTCATTCCATTGGTCATCTCGCACGCTGTGTCTTGAGATCGACCTGCGTAAGATACCAAAACAAACAAACGAAATTTTTCTGCCCCAGTTTTCACTAGGAAAATTTCGTGAGTTAGTTGTGACACATATCTAAGCGATCAAATCAGGATTGTGTAGGGAGACCCTCGGTTTTCGGCCGGGATTTGGGAAGAAAAAGCTCCTCAGTTTTTTGGCCGGGAGATCCTCGGTTTTTTGGCCGAGATTTGGAAAGAAAAGGCTCCTCGGTTTTTTGGCCGGGAGATCCTCGGTTTTTGGCCGGGATTTTGAAAGAAAAAGCTCCTCGGTTTTTTGGCTGGGAGATCCTCGGTTTTTTGGCCGGTTTTGGAAAGAAAAAGCTCCTCGATTTTTTTGGCCGGGAGATCCTCGGTTTTTTGGCCGAGATATTTAAGGAATGGGATCCTATGCTACCATGATTTGTTTTTCTTTTGGGATTTTCATTTTTATTTCTTTTCTTCTTTCTTTTTCTTTTGTTTTCCTCTTTATATGTTTTCCTTTTTTATTTAGCAAAACGCATAAAAGAATTTGGGGGGAAACTCCTTTTTGGTCGTTTTCCTGCTGCAAAGCTGTTTCAGCGCTTGCGCATTTCATTTTCTTTTGGATTGCACCTGCTTCTTGCACGGTTGCTTTGAATTAGACCTGTTTTCAACAAAGAACAATTTGTTAGTTTGAAACGTTGGTTGGTTTTGTGGCCTTGATCATCTCAATTGCTTGATCCTGGCCCCATTTTCGTTGAGAACTTTGCTGCTAGTTTGCCTTGAGGGGGAATCTCTTTTCAAACCGACCGGGTTCAGCCTTAGGACATCATGATGACTCGCCCGTGTGGGCTCTAGACTTTTCACTTTATTCTGCCCTTGGGAGCTTTGCCTTTGACTTCCTTTCTTTTCCAATGTTTTTGCTTTGAAAGTATCAACCACCATGGTCAGTCGGGATTGGCCCGACGCACTCGCTGAGGCTGGGGTATTTTCTTCGACTCTGACCAGCGGAGCCCTGTTAAGCCGGTCCTGCCACCTTTTCTTTGTAATAGTTACGGAATCAGAGTTAAACCGAAAGAGATTCAAAGGAAAAGTATGCAAAAGGCGAGCAGATGAGTTTAAAGAGAACCGTCCCTTTCGGGGGAAAAGAAAGACTTATCTGGGGTGCGCATGCTAGCTTCGAATGAACATGACATGCTTCTTGGACTAGACGCCCGACCCACACAAACTTTCCAACTTCCCGTGAAACAATCGATCCGCATTTCAAAACCAGGGAACCTTGCCAGGACTCTTTCAGTGATGAGACGTCTTCTTTTCGGCCGACAGCGTCCTTTGCGGGTTTTCGCCAATCGACCTCTCTCATTTCTCTTGTCACCATCGCCCGATAGTGCTCTTTGCGAGTTTTCACTAAGCGGACTCTCTCATTTTCAGTTTCTCTGCTCACCATCGCCTTATGGTGCCCGAAGGTTTTCACCGATAAGACTCTCTCATTTTATTTGTCTCAATTTGCATTGTGTCAGATTCCAACAATAACGTTTTCCACTTCCTTGCCTGTGCCAATTAATCGGAAGGACTTGGACAAGGTTTTGGGGTAAAAAGGATTTTAGGCGGAACTACAACTTTGGAACCATTTCGGCGGATTCATGGCCGAACCATTATATCATCTGCCCCAGTTTTATTTTTGGGGAAATTGGGATTTTTGTTTTGGTGTGACTAAACCTCGGCGAGAGGCTGCCTACGTATCCTTTCGGAATCAAGTCAAACGTAGTTCAGGAAAATAATTTTTGTTTTGTTTCTGTTTTTGTTTTTCTTTTCTTTTATTTTTTTTTCAATTTTTTTCTTTTCTTTCTCTTTTCTTTTTCTTTTCTTTTCTTTTCTTTTTCTTTTCTTCTTGTACTTCCGAGTTCCAAAAAAGGTAGCCAAAGAAGCGTAACCGGCTCAAGGGGTTTACGAAGGGTTGATAGTATTTGGGTAGCGAGAAGGAATGCCTTCGTCATCTCAATTGCACAAAAGCCATCATCGCAGGAGGCCTAGACATAATACCTTTTGACTGCATCTGCATTGACTGCTGTTTCAGGGTCATTTCCTTCGATGTCTCCCAGATACAGTGCTCCTCTTGGCAATATCTTTCGGATTATGTATGGACCTTTCCAATTAGGGGCAAACTTTCCTTTTGCTTCCTGGTGATGAGGGAGAATGCGTCTGAGTACAAGCTGTCCCACTTCAAAATTCCTGGGGCGCACTTTCTTGTTATAAGCGCGGGCCATTCTTTGTTGGTATAACTGCCCGTGACAAACTGCGGCCATCCGTTTTTCATCAATTAATGACAATTGCTCTAGCCGGGTCTTAACCCACTCACTGTCCTCAATCTCCACTTCAACAACTATCCGGAGTGCAGGAATTTCTACTTCTGCAGGTATGACAGCTTCAGTACCGTAAACCAACAAGTACGGTGTCGCTCCAATTGATGTACGCACTGTGGTACGATTCTCGAGTAATGCGAAAGGTAGCTTTTCATGCCATTGCCTGGAGCTTTGAATCATCTTTCTCAAAATCTTCTTGATGTTCTTATTTGCTGCTTTAACAGCACCGTTGGCTTTTGGCCGATAAGAAGTAGAGTTTCTATGCGTTATCTTGAATTGTTCACATACCTCTCCCATCAGACGACTGTTCAAGTTTGCAGCATTTTCAGTAATGATAGTTGCAGGAATGCCAAAGCGGCAAATGAGATTGGAGTGCATAAAGTCTACCACAGCTTTCTTGGTGACCGACTTGAGAGTGATGGCCTTAACCCATTTTGTGAAATAGTCAATTGCCACCAATATGAATCTATGCCCATTCGAAGCTTTTGGCTCGATCGGCCCAATGACATCCATACCCCAAGCAACAAATGGCCAAGGTGCTGACATCGGATGAAGCTCTGTTGGAGGTGCATGAATTAAATCATCGTGCACCTGGCATTGATGGCATTTTCGAACAAAGTTGAAGCAGTCCTTTTCCATAGTCATCCAGTAGTACCCCGCTCGCAGAATTTTCTTTGCCAACACATAACCATTCATATGAGGTCCGCATATTCCCGCGTGTACTTCATGCATAATTCTTCCGGCTTCCTCGGCATCAACACATCTTAGCAAGTTGAGGTCCGGGGTCCTTTTATACAAAACATCACCGCTTAAGAAAAAACCATTTGCATGCCGTCTAATGGTTCTCTTCTGATCTCCAGTGGCTTGCTCGGGGTATTCTTGTGTTTTCAAAAATCTCTTGATATCATGATACCGGGACTGAATGCTGGGTTCCGCCTCGACCGCATTACAATACCCGTGCTTTTCTTTGATTTGAATCTCCAGAGGGTCAATATGGGCATTGCCTGGGTAAGGCAGCATTGAAGCTAGAGTGGCGAGTGCATCGGCTAGTTCATTGTGACACCGAGGGATATACCTGAACTCTATCGACTTGAAGCGCTTGGTGAGATCTTCCACATGCTGTCGATAGGGAATGAGCTTAACATCTCGAGTCTCCCACTCTCCCTGGGCTTGCCGGATAATCAAATCAGAGTCCTCCATGATCAATAAATCTTCAACATCTTGGTCAATTTCCATATTCATGCCCATGATGCAAGCTTCGTACTCAGCCGTATTGTTTGTGCAGAAGAATCGGAGCCTAGCTGTAGCTGGGTAGTGCTGACCATTGGGTGATATCAAGATTGCCCCAATGTCTACACCTCTTGCATTTACTGCACCTTCAAAGAACATTTTCCAAGCACGAGTGTCCTCAGAGATGGCTTCTACTGAATTTACCTCCTCATTTGGGAAATATGTGCTCAATGGTTGGTATTCCTCGTCAATCGGGTTTTCAGCCAAATGATCTGCCAACGCCTGGGCCTTCATTGCCGTGCGAGTAACGTAGACTATGTCAAATTCAGTGAGCAAGATTTGCCATTTTGCCAGTCTCCCAGTGGGCATCGGTTTCTGGAATATGTACTTCAAAGGATCCAACCTGGTTATGAGATAGGTGGTGTGGGCTTGAATATAATGTCTCAACTTTTGAGCGACCCACGTCAGAGCACAGCATGTTCTCTCCAACAAAGTGTACTTGGCCTCGTAGCTGGTGAACTTCTTGCTCAGATAGTAAATTTCCTGCTCATTCCTGCCGGTTATGCCATGCTGCCAAGAACACAGCCAAAAGAATTTTCCAACACTGTCAGATACAAGAAGAGAGGTCGCCAATGCTCCGGTGGGACCAATACTGGAGGATTTGACAAATATTCCCTGATTTTGTCGAAGGCCTCTTTACATTCGGATGTCCATTTGATTGCTGCATCTTTCTTCAATAGTTTGAATATGCTCACAGGTGGTAGTCAGTTGAGCGATGAACCGACTGATATAGTTTAACCTGCCCAATAAGCTCATCACATCCTTCTTAGTTCTTGGAGGAGGTAAATCTCGAATGGCCTTTATCTTTGTGGGATCTAACTCAATACCTCTCCTTCTGACTATGAAACCCAGGAGCTTGCCCGATAGGACTCCGAAGGCACATTTAGCTGGATTCAACTTCAGATCATACTTGCACAGTCGTTCGAAGAACTTTCTCAAATCACGCACGTGGTCACTCTAAGTTCGGGACTTAATGATTACATCATCCACATACACCTCTATTTCTTGACGCATCATATCGTGGAAAATGGTGGCCATGGCTCTCATGTAGGTTGCCCCAGCATTCTTCAGCCTAAATGGCATGACCCAATAACAGTAGGTACCCCAGGGTGTAGTGAAAGCTATCTTCTCGGCATCTTCTTCATCCATCAACACCTGATGATGCGTAACAATCCACGAAGGACTGTATTTCATGTTTGGCGCAGTAATCAACAAGGATGTGAATGTTAGGCAACGAGAAATTGTCCTTGGGACTTGCCCTATTCAAATCTCGGTAGTCCACACACACCCGGGTTTTCCCGTCTTTCTTTGGCACTGGAACCACATTGGCTAGCCATGTAGTATATCGGACCACTCGGATTACCCCCGCCTTTAGTTATTTTGTGATTTCTTCTTTGATCTTATCGCTGATATCAGTTTTGAACTTCCTTTGCTTTTGCTGTACTGGAGGACAATCGGGGTAAATTGGCAATTTGTGCACCACTAGATCCACACTCAGTCCTGGCATGTCGTCATACGACCAAGCAAACACATCTTTAAATTCGAATAGGAGTTGGATTATTGCATCTCAAGTTTGCTCATCTGTGTGAATGCTTATTTTGGTTTCCCTTATTTCTTCGGCAGTTCCCAAATTAACCGGTTCAGTGTCATTCAGATTTGGCTTAGGTTTGTTCTCAAATTGTTCCAATTCTCGGTTTATTTCCCTAAAAGCCTCTTCTTCATCATATTCCGGTTCTTGATTCAT
>NW_017672799.1:152426-158025 GCF_001879085.1 Nicotiana attenuata | reverse complement strand
CCATACTTGGTCTTGACAAAAGTATCATAGAGATATGGCAATGGTTGTGGCAGAACCCATCCTTCTTTTTTTCTTTCCTCGGCCCATTTCTCATCATCTGGGGTAGGGTGGAAGCCTATTCCGAAGAACTTTTCTGCTATGGATAGAGTTACCGGCTCAGATATTCCTTGCAAAGCTTTTCCTAACCCTTTTCCTGGCTTGAAACCGTGTCTAATCATTTCTCTGGCCACCATGATTGAAGCATTAGACAGGAAAGGCTGGGGACAAGGATTTCCCTCCTCGTGCTGATCTGCTACCACAATTTCAAAGGATTGATAAACAATATGCTCACTTCCTTCCCTTGCCTCCAAACATGGGATAGATGGGTCACGATAAATGGACTGCTCGTCTTCTCCGTGGACCACGATTTCCTGGTCTTCATACTCGAATTTTACCATTTGGTGGAGGGTAGAGGGCACCGCTCCTGTAGCATGGATCCAGGGCCTTCCCAGAAGAAATTTATAAGATGTATCCATGTCCAACACCTGGAAAGTCACCTCGAACTCTACCGGTCCTATGGTCAATATCAAATCGATTTCACCGATGGTATCCCTCTTAATACCATCAAAAGCTCTCACACAAACATTATTTGGACGAATCCTTCCTGTCCCGATTTCCATCCTTTGCAATGTGGAGAGTGGGCAGATATCAACCCCCGATCCTCCATCCACCATGACTCGCTTGACATAGTAACCTTCGCACTTGACAGTCAGATGCAGGGCTTTGTTGTGAGCTGCGCCTTCGGGAGGCAAGTCATTTTTACTAAAAGAGAGTTGGTTGAGGGCGAAGAACCTTTCTGCCATCCTTCCGAGCTGCTCGACCGAAGTTTCAATTGGCACGTATGCCTCATTCAAAATTTTCATCAAGATCTTCTGATGTTCGGTGGATTTTGCCACCAATGATAGCAGGGACACCTGTTCAGGGTACTTCCTTAATTGATCCACTGTCTCATAATCAGGCATCTTCATTTTCTGAAAGAAGGCTTCCGCTTCCTCAGCACTCACTGGCTTCTTGGACGGAAAACGCTTTCGAGCGGCATTGTTTACTTCCTGCACATTCGAATATTTCTCAACAGAGGTTTTCCCTGGAAGTTCCCCCGAAATTTCTTCGCCCTTGTATGTGACCCTGTTTGCTGATAGTTCCATGGAACTGTAGAGGGGTCTGTCATTGGCTTCTGTGGTACGCGTCCAATAACAACTGGCTCACTCAGCCGAGGCGGTTTAATTGTCTCCCGTACCACATAGGCTCCTTTCGGTACGTATATTGGTGTTTCCCCTTTTACTTCAGCTTTCCTTGGAGCACTGACAACCAACGGTTTTTCTTGGCGTCCTCGCGGAACATAGAGAATTCCGTTCTTAGGAGATTCCGTCTCTACTTTTGTCTCAGGTTTCTTCTCAGGCTCAGTTTTGACAGTTTTATTCTTCTTCTCCCCTTTTCCTTGCTTCGGGGGAACCTTGGACTTCTTTTCTGCGTTGGCAATAGCAATTATGGCTTTCAAGGCTGGATCAAACTCCTTGTCTTCACAAATCATACCAATTACCGGCCCGTTGTTGTGAGCGGGCAACGGATTATTGGTCACATTTGGGGCTTCTTCATCCCTCAACACTATTTTCCCTTGTTCGATCAAATCTTCTACAGCTTTCTTCAATGTCCAGCAGTTATCAGTACTATGCCCTTCAGCTCCTGAATAGTAGGCACAATGGACCCCTCGTTGATAAGCTGGAGATTCCGGGTTCTGCCTGTTCTAGGGAATAGGCTGCAGCAACTTCATCTGGACGAGTTTCGGGAACAAACTGGAGTAGGGTTCACCAATCGGCGTAAAATTTGGTCGTCTGGGTGGTTCCCGAGGGCGGAAGTTATTTTGCGGTGGTCGAGGATTATATTGGTTCTGGTAAGGAGGTTGATTTCTTTGGAATGGAGGTGGATTCGGTTAGCTTGTGGTTGCGGTCGACCGAAGGGTTGAGCATTCATGACCGCATAAGGTGTAGGAGCATAAGCCATATCAGTATGAGGATAGTAGTGTTGAGGGGTTCTTTCAGAGAATACCGGTCTAGGAGCCCGGTATCTTCTTCCTCCCGATGCTGCCATCACTTTTTCTTCTTTCTTTTTGCCTTTGGCCATTCCTCCAGACCCGCCTTGGATGGCTTGGGAGGTTGCTCTTATGGCTGACTGGCTCAAAATTCTACCCGTTTTTAGCCCATTCTCTACCATCTCTCCGATTTTTATTGCCTCTGCGAAGGGTTTGCCCATGGCGGACATCATATTCTGAAAATAGTCTGCTTCCTGGGCTTGAAGGAAAACAGTGACCATCTCTACCTCATCCATCGGAGGCTTCACTCTTGACGCTTGTTCGCGCCACTTAATTGCATATTCACGGAAACTTTCTGAAGGCTTTTTCTTAAGATTTGCCAAAGAGTTCCTGTCTGGCGCGATGTCTATGTTGTACTGAAATTGTCAAACAAAGTCTCGGGCCAGATCATCCCAAATATGCCAACGCGAGACATCTTGGTCCATATACCAATCTGAAGCGATGCCAATCAAGCTTTCTCCAAAATATGCCATCAACAACTCTTCTTTGCCACCGGCTCCCCGTAACTGATTGCAATACTTCTTCAGGTGAGCAATGGAGTCACCGTGTCCGTCATACTTCTCAAATTTTGGTGTTTTGAACCCTGACGGCAAGTGTACATGAGGGAACATACATAGGTCTGTATAGGAGACACTCTTTTGCCCGCTCAAGCCTTGCATGTTTTTCAAGCTCTGCTCGAGGCTTCCCATTCTGTTCGCCATCTCATCCTGCTCTGGGGCTTTGGGGGTTTTGTCCTGCCCTGATGTAAGCTCGTATGGTGGTGGATGAGAGTAATTATATGTGGGATATTGAGGAGGATCCACTGGAAAGACAGGGTTTTGGAAGGTGAAAGCTGAGGGATCAAAGGCAGGCCTTGGCAGTGAAGGTTGTGTTGTAGCAGGGCATGGTGGAGCAGTGAAGATGTTAGGAGCTGCTCCTGCTGGGAATACCTGGGGGCGGACCTCAGAAGGTGTTCCGACGAAGTGAGCGGCCATGGTAGGCTGTCCCAAAGGAGTATGAGGGTGGCTGATAGGGACAGTATAGCACCTCCAGATCTAGGGAATAACTCTGGGAATCCAGGAATGGTGCTTGGAGGTTCCTTTCCGTTGTTCCAAGCATCCCACATTTCCATCAATCGCAGGCGCAAGATCCGATTTTCTTCAGCTGTAAAAGATTCAGAGGTCGGGACCCCCGAGATGGGGCTGTCTTCGGGTATGGGGATTGCAGGCAGAGTCATTTCAGACGACATCTCTGTATTTCCTTTGGATCTGGTGAAATAGCAATGTGAGGCCAGCTTACCACAAACCAACCACTGTTTCTAAAAAGCTCAACTGGAAATGGACAGCAACAACGGTTAGTTTTGAAATAAATAACAGATAGGTAACCGCACATTAGAGTGTGATGCACCTATACAGTTAAATGAATATCTACATGTTTGCTTCGGTTGCATGCGTCATCCCGGCTTTTCTCTTGTTTCTTTTCTTTCTCTCATTTTCTTTTCCTTTTCTGCTTTTCCCTTTTCTTTGCCATGGTCTTTCTCTCGACGCCTTATTTTCTCTTTTTGCGTTTTTTTCCTCTCTTGTTTTTCTTTTATTTCCTTCCCTCGTAGTCTACGTATCATGACCCCGCATGAATCAGACCAAGCGTAGTTTTTGCAAATAAATGCAAACATATATGCAAGAAATAAAGAAACAGTTTTTGGGAATTTTCAAATTTTCATTAATAACAATTGCGATTACAAAGCTACTAGACTATTTGTTTTTCTTTTCTCAGAAAAGGAAAATACAAAAACCAGACTCAAAAGCAAAACTACAGACTCGATTATTTAAGAATACATCAAAGCTTCAAATCCTGGGGCCCGCGGGGCATCACTCGGCATCGCCGCGGGCCTGCGTGCAAGACCCTTTTGCAACTGATCCAGATCGTTCATGACCTGGCGAACAAATATCATCACGGAGGCAAAGAACATGGTACGACCCATCCGCTCACCGGCCTGACACTTCATGACAATATAGTTGGCAATGTTTCTGATTCTTTCCCTGATTTGGCCCTTCTCTTGGAGTAGCCAACTTATCTGTTGGGTGCGAGCCTCTAGCACCTGAGAATCCTGGAAGTGAAGGTCTTGTAACAATTTTATTTCCTTTTCCATATCAGCGATTAACCCATAGCATTGTTCCCTCTCGGCCTGTAATTCTTTGTCCCGGCGAGCTGCCTTTTCTTCAAGAGTATTCATTTTTCTCTTCATGTTAGCAATGGTTCCCTCATAGTTCTTTTTCATTTGTTGTACGAACTGGGCCCTTTCCTCGGTCTTCTTTTCCCATTGTGCCCGAAGCCTTGCCTTATTCCCTTCGGATTTTTGCAATTCTTCCTGACAGTCCAGGACTTGTTTCTTCAACCCTTTTATCAATCTCTCGTCAGATAGACTTCTCTCTCGATTCCTGGCATCTAATTTCATTTGTTGAATTTGGGCCTTGAGAGCTTCATTCTCGTGGGCCAGTTGCTTTTTATCACCTTCATCGGCTGCGGCTTGCAAGGTGTTTTCAAACCGAAGCTCCTAAACCTGTTTTTCAAATGCTCCTATTCGGGCCCTATACTCTTTTTCCTTAGCTAACCAATCCTACTGCACCCGGGCTTCGTTAGTAAACTGTTGTACATGTGGCCTTTTGGCGGGTCTCTTAGGTATTTGAAATCTTTTACCAAACCAAACCAAGTATTTGGGATCTACCTCACCTCTGGCTTGGTCCTGTACTATAGTTTTAGGCTCAAGGTATCTGCACTCATTCCATATCTTTCAAATTCGGCCTTCAGGGAATGCAACTTTCGGGCCTAATTCAATGACTTGCCCACTCAGGTCTTTATCGTTGTGCACCATCTGGAATCTTCCAAATTGTCGCAAAACTCGGTAAGGAGCATAGGGCTGAATGCTTCGAATACCCATCAAAAGAATATAAAAGACCTCTGCTGATGTGTATACAGCTTCAGTAGGAGGAAGCCACCCATAAGCCCATTCAACTTTATCTGAAGTGAGGGATCTTAAACATGACGACCAGGCCTCAGTACCCTCAGGGAACTCAATACCTGTAACTCGGGTCTCGAATTCTGCAATACAACTCAACCCGGTTAAACCATAGTTCATGTAACCTGTGCGGTGACAGAGGTGTTCTTGTATCCACAATTGCAAGAGCAAATTGCAACCTTGAAAGAATTTCTCCCCTTCTCGACATCTGGTCAGAGCTCGGTACATTTCTGCTACAATCAGGGGAACCACTGTGCTAGTAGGTTTCTTCATGGCAACATCTAACATCCCTACTAGACCAAGGTCTATGTGACCATCCTTCCTAGGACAAATTACCACTCCCAAAAAGGCCACCATGAAGGCTAATCCCCGTCGGGCTTCCCATTTGTCTTTATTTCCAACATGGGTTAATCCTGTGTTGGGTTCCTCAAAACCTTTGGGGTTACCATACCGGTGATATAAGAAATGCAGTGTAC
>NW_017672799.1:125312-139493 GCF_001879085.1 Nicotiana attenuata | reverse complement strand
GTGTGCATAGGCATTGAAGTTTTTTTAGGAGGTGTCTTGCAACTCAAATGAAATACTCGGCAAAATGATGCCGACAAAATACACCGACAATCAACTGACAAAAAATAAAAAGTAAAATAGAAATACTGAGTTTATTTTTAGAAAATCAAGTAAAGTAAAATAATATACAATTTGTACGAAACCGAGTATAAGATGGATTTAGTTCAGAAATAAATAAAATGGAGTAAAGTATAATTTTTAAACAAATAAAACATAAGTTAAATTAACAAATTAAATATAGAAATTTGTTAAGGAAAAAACATGATAACTGTTTTAAGTAAGGGAAATATCTAATAGGGTGATGGGTATAATCTGAAAACTCAATTATAGTGAAAGTGCGATAACCATTTAGAATAATAAGGCACGAGTGAGATAACGAGTTCTATATTAAGAGGCACATAGAATCAAGCATGTGTAACGACCCGGCCGGTCGTTTTAAGAGTTATAGCCCCGATACCCTATTAACTCTTTCCCCCGTATCTGTTTCTGCTTATGTGACTTGCCGCGAGGTTTTGTTTTGATTTTTGGAGTTGTTTACCGTGAAAATGGTAATTACAATTAGATTTTGATTTTGTGGTTCTAAAAATACGTGATCTATTTTTATGCTAGTTGTTTAGGCAATAGATGTTAAGTAAGAGATTAGAAAACGAGATAAGAGCTTGAAAACAAGGTGATAACCGAACCAATAGGCTGATAAGCGGGGCCTCGAGCTTGCTTATTTGGGGCCTCGAGGTCAAGTCCTATACCCTGCCGTGGGCAGTCGATGGAGGGAATAATAGTTATGATAGATTCAGTGATGGCTCTTTATGGTCAATAATAAGCAATAAATGAAGAATAATAAACAGAACACAATGAATGTAAGCAATAAATGGAAGTAATGAGCTCAAGAGAATATGTTAGAGAGCAGAGAGAATGTTCTTGTGTATTTAGTATTAAGCAACATATGTCTACAAAATGACAAGGATTCCCCTTTATATATGAGGGGGAACATAGTACAAATGCATTAATTATAAAGATATGGGGCAGGTACAGCCACTCAACGCCCTAATACGGGTCAGAGCTAGCCCTCTAGACTTTGTCAGCTCTAGTCCTGCGCCTCGGGAACTTCCCACCTTTCTACCATAACCGTCGAGTTGTACTGTCTTGAGGTTGGACACCGATGGCCCCTCGGGATAAATCTCGACCGTAGTCTCGAGCCTTTGGAAAGCTTGTTTACGAGGCGTTGTAATGGCCAAAAATTGGACCCTCCGATTTTACCGCATACAGATAGTCCCCGCATTTCTTAGAGTGGAACGATAAGAAGCGACTTTTGATATCCATGTATTCGAATTTTCCGTGATGATGTCATACATATGANCCTCTCTTCATCTTCATCCATTGTTATTTCCTATGTTTGAGGCCCGTGGCCTTAAGGTTACATGGCGGCGTTCCCATCAGTTAGGCCATGGCCTTTTTCCAGGGCTTTTCTCCACCGAGCGAGATTGTACTGATTTGTTGTCGTTGTTTTTTTGTTGACCCGAGGTGATGAGAGAGAAATCTCAAAGTGTCCTCGCATTAGAGAATATGCGGACTATGAACTTCCACTTATCTCTCCTAATTACCCGGTGTGGCGCCTCACTCTCTTTGCTTTCCGTGGAGTAAGGTGGTACTATCTGCTAACTATTGCATCCCGCACCGGTGCAACGTCTCAAGAAGTGGCTTCATAATAGTAGTGCTGGCTAAACCCGTACTAGCCAGATTTTTCACCCAGCCACTTCTTCATCCCTCTCCGCTCCTCTATTTTTTTGCTTATTTTTCGTCACTTTCCTCTTCTCCATCTTCTCCCTTGAAGATGCCGTTTTAGAATATCGAGACGAGGTCCCCGAGAAGGTGGTGTTTGAAGATACTGTCGCCGAGGACGTACCTCTGAGAGTAGACTAGGCTTTAGGCTTTTATTATATATGTACTTCATTGCTTCCTTGTTTCTGTGTAAGGACCCCTCGTGGGCTGTTGTAATCACATGTAAGGACCCCTCGTGGGCTTTTGTAATCATATGTAAGGGCCCTCCGTGGGCTTTTGTAATCATGTGCTTATGAATATAAAGATGTCTCTTCAATCTATTTCTGATTTATGCTATATTCCTTTCATCTGCGTTTGCAAAGAATCTGAATGCATGATTCTACAGACCGGTAGGAATATCGAGCCCGGGTGCTAGTGTTTCTTCAGGCTTTTGATTAATTAACACGATTTCCCATAGAACCCTTTCCCGCTCCTTGGACCGAGCCCGGATTGGATTGATAAACTCGGGCCGTCGGGATCCCCGACTTCAAGTTGAAGGAGAGTAGGGATTCAAACTTTCAATATGAGACTTAGCCCCTTTGACCCAGCGATAGTCCTCGACCGGGGGATTTGCTCGGAGTTATGAGAATAAAGGTAGCCTGCAGGTTTTCGAAAGCAGGCCTTGAGTGAGAGTCCACTCACACTCGGGCGACTTGGGAACCTGTTTTAAACTTAGAGAGAGCATAGCCTCAAGGTGTTGCAGATAGACCCCGGATGAGGGTACGCCTAGACTTGAGTAGCCCCTAGGTTAAAGTGACCGCGAAAATGTTAAACTTGATCCGAAGGTGAAAGATAGACCTAAGGAATTATTGATAGCTGTCACGCCCCCTTTTCCTCGCGAAATTGGGTTTGTGACATTTTGGTTGAGACAACTCGTTCCTTTTGGGAAAGGGGTTTGCATTTTTGAAGAGTCGCCACCTAACGATTTAAGGTGCGTTAGGGCACCTATAGGGTTTATTTATAACTACGTTTGGTAACCAGAGACAGGGTAAGGGCTTGAAATTGTCCTAAGGGGAATGTGTTAGGCACCCCTCAGGATCCACTAGTGTGGTTCTCGGCTGTCACGCCCCAACCTCGGGAGGCGCGACCGGCGTTCAATCGAGTGAACCCAACTGAGCAAGCCATACCCAAACACTTCCTACCCAACTCAATACGATTAAGGGATCCGATTCCGTTTAGTTTAATTAGACAATAAAAGGGGTTGTACATTCAACATGGATATCTTATTTTATAACACAACCTTAAACCGTAGTTAGGCTTCCAAGATTTCATACAGTTATAGTTTAGAAGAAAGCAAGAGTACAAAGTTACAACATGATTTGTTGACCTATCCAATACCCGTACACAATCCACACAACCGTCTACTGAGCCTCTAAGGATGCAAAAGACAATGATAACAACGCCGGCAACAAGGCCCCGGCTATACCTCAAAATGGATATCTATAACAAAAGGTGTACAACATAACCCCTTGAAGGAGGAAAAGGGGCTCATCAAGATTTTAAGAAGAGGATGCTACACTACACACGATCGGCACTATCCGCTATGGAGCCACCTACATTCATTTAAAAATGCAGCGCCCTCGGCAAAAGAGACGTTAGTACCATGGAATAGTACTAGTATGTATAACTAAACACCATCCTGCTAGAAAGAACAGCCATACAAGAGTAAAGAGGAAATCGTAAAGACAACAAAGTTTCAAATAAGCACCATGCCAACAATATAAGGAGGTTCACATGATTTTCACATGGTTTCTGAGATTTCAGATAGGAGCATCCCACATTGTTGCATCGTTATCCATATTACCACCGCTTCCGTGAGCGGAGTCCGATCACGGCCCGTTCTGCTATGCCGTCTCCCCGAGACGTTACCATTATTTCATTATTCACTTTTCCATTTCAATCATCAATGCATTACCACCATGTGTATATATATCATGGCGTCCGATCACGGTCCGATCGGCTAAGGCGTCTTCCCGAGACATTACCATTTTCCGTTATGCATCTCACCAATCTTTGGTTACACATGTATTAGTTTACCGACACTTGGGGCCACAATTTCCACATTCCATAACCCACGTTTCACATTGTTCCCATTTTCAACATTTACCTTGCCACTTAAAGTTATAGGTATATACACAAGCAATTTAAGTCATAAGCATAGAGGGAAATTCGCCAAGTTTGGCATGTTAGTCCCAAAGTAACCTTGGCATGACACTTAGGCATTTAGCACATAAATCATATTCTCCACACATCTTCCATTTACAAGAATAACATATTAATCACCTAAAGAATTACCTACCACATACATTTTCACAACATCAATTCACTTCACATAACAAGTATTGCATCAACTACGTTTCGAACTTAGAACACTTACTCAAGCACCATGGAAGCTCAATTTCTAAGAGGAGGGGGTTTTAGCCATATATACCTCAATAAAGCTTTCCCCTAATTCTTATAAAATTCTGGGACTCTTAGCACTTCAATCTATTGTATAAGAAATACAATTGAACGAAGAATTAGTGACGAGATTAAGATTCTAGCTCGTTTTAGCATATTACCAAACACTAAAGGTGCATTGTGATCTTAGGCCCCTTTTTGAAAGAAATTACTTTAATGTTATACCCCAATTGTTGTCTCTTTAGCTCTCATCCTCCCCATACCCCATTATCTCTTGTGCATGCAAGATTACTAGCCCTTATTCCCATCTACCCACTTGCTAATTACCTATTTTTAACAGAAATTTCGAAATTATTGATGAGGGTACAGTTCTTACCTCTTAGGATGAAGACCTGGTAACTTCAATTGACAATCTTCAAGGATTTGGGGCAAGGATTTAGAAAGGACTTGGTGAAGATTACTCCCTCTCACTGTAGAACTCCCCCTCTCTCTCTATGTCGTGAAAAATAACAGAAAAATGGTCTATTGAGGTGTTTTTAATGGGATGGGATCGGGTTTTTAAAAATTAGAAAATAGGGGCCCGACTTAGATCTGCGATCGCATTTGTGATCGCAAAGTTAACATGCGGTCCGCAGAATTGACCGCAAAAATGCTCCCCAAAACTGAACACACTGCCTGGGTCTGCGGCAGAAATGCGGTCCGCATACACGTTCTGCGGTTGCATAATGCACCGCAGAGATGCCCTTTACAAAATCCCAAGGAAATTATGCGACGACTATGCGGTGCACATATAGGTTATGCGCTCACATAATTGACCGCATAGTTGACCTCAAATTTGACCAACACACTGACTCTCTCTGCGGCGACTCTGCCGTCCGCATACTTGATAGGCGATCACATTTTCGACCGCATAATCGCACTTTTCTGGAAAACTTTACTTTTTGACTTTTTAATGCATAGATCAGTCCAAAGGGTCAAAATTTAAACATTTCTAACTCATATTCCTAATTTGGCACTACGAACTTTCGAGTTTTGGTTAGAAATTTTCACGGGGCCTTACATTCTCCCCCACTTAAGATCATTCGTCCCCGAATGAGGAATAAGGTTCACTCATGAGCAATCTTTATGCAATCTCAGTTTCTCACAATCATGGAACACCTCAATAGCCCTGAATTTGGCTAACTCCCTAAATTTCTAGAAATATCGCTAGAGTTTCCTTTATATCTAGGCCTATCCACCTGCCAGAGAGCCATAGAAACATACCCTAACAGCATATACACATCACATAAACACAACATAACCTGTACAATACTAACCATTGCTGCATAGACAATGATATAACCAAAATGAAACAGAACAATTTGCATAGATCAAATCAAGGATACAGAGTTCATAGAGGCCAAATAGATGAAAGCTATTACATGGCTATACAAACAAATGTGGGTACTTCCTCCTCATTTCTTCCCCGGCTTCCCAAGTGGCTTCCTCAACTTGCTGGTTTCGCCATAACACCTTTACGGAGGCAATTTCCTTATTCCTCAATTTTCGGACCTACCTGTCAAGAATGGCAACTAGAACTTCTTCATAGGACAGCTCTTCATTGACCTCAATAGTTTCAACTGGCACGATAGTGGACGGATCTCCCAGTACTTTCTTCAACATAGACACATGAAAGATTGGGTGTACCAATGACATCTCGGGAGGCAACTCAAGTTTGTATGCCACCTGACCAATCCGCTGGATGATCCTGTACGACCCGACATACCTTGGGCTCAATTTTCCTTTCTTACCAAACCGCATGATACCTTTCATGGGGAAATCTTTAAGAATACCCAATCATCTTCTTTTAACTCCAAACCCCTACGATAGACGTCCGAATAAGACTTTTGGCGACTCTGAGCAGTCCTCAACCTTTCCTTAATAATTTTGACTTTCTCCATGGCTTGGTGTACAAGGTCCGGCCCTATTAATTCAGCTTCTCCGACCTCGAACCACCCAATGGGAGACCTACATCTCCTACCATACAGTGCCTCAAATGGTGCCATCTGGATGCTAGCATGGAAGCTATTGTTGTAAGCAAACTCTATAAGTGGCAAATGATCATCCCAGCTACCTTTGAAATCGAGAGTACAAGCACGGAACATATCCTCAAGCGTCTGAATAGTCTGGGGATGAAAACCTATGCTAAGATTTACCTGCGTCCCCAAACCATGCTGAAATTTCTTCCAAAAGGTGGCCGTGAAATGAGCCCCTCGATCTGAAATGATTGAGACTGGAGTACCATGCAACCTGACTATTTCCTTGATATACAACTAAGCATACTGTTCCACTGCGTCGGTAGATTTGACTGGCAAGAAGTGCGTTGATTTTGTGAGTCGATCAACAATAACCCCAATTGAGTCAAACTTGCGTGGAGTGCGCGGCAACCCTACCACAAAAACCATATTGATCATTTCCCATTTCCACATTGGAATTTCTATGCTTTGAGCCAGTCTTCTAGGTCTTTGATGTTCGGCCTTCACTTGCTGACAGTTCGGACATCTAGCCACAAAGTCCGCCACATCCCTTTTCATGTTGTTCCACCAATAAACTTCCTTAAGATCATGATACATTTTTGTAGAACCTGGGTGCACTGAATACCTGGAAGTGTGAGCTTCTGCCATGATCCTTCCCCGAAGACCGTCAATATCCGGAACACATAGGCGTGCTTGGCACCATAGGGTACCATCATCCATGCCAAGCAAAAAAGCTGTGGTCTTGTGTTTATGAATCCCCTCTTTCAGTTGTACTAACAATGGGTCGTTGAATTGCTTGTCCTTCACCTCTGCCACAAGTGACGATTCAGCCCTATTCTGCACAATTACCCCTCCATCATTAGAGTCCGCAAGACGAACTCCCAAACTGGCCAATTGATGAACCTCCCGGGCCAACGACCTCCGATCTGCCCTCAACGAGCCAAACTCCCCATAGATTTCGGCTAAGAGCATCTGCCACAACATTAGCCTTTCCCGGGTGATAGAGAATATCAATGTCATAGTCTTTGAGTAACTCTAGCCACCTTCTCTGCCTCAGATTCAGCTCCTTTTGCTTGAAAATATATTGAAGGCTCTTGTGGTCTGTGAATACATCCACATGGACCCCATATAGATAATGTCGCCAAATCTTTAGCGCGAACACCACTGTCGCAAGCTCTAGGTCATAAGTTGGATAGTTCTTTTCATGATTCTTGAGTTGCCTAGAAGCGTAGGCTATAACCTTGCCATGTTGCATTAACACACACCCAAGACCGATCCTTGAAGCATTGCAATACACCACAAATCCCTCTGTACCCCCTGGCAGAGTTAATACCGGTGCTGTATTCAGTCTTGATTTCAATTCCCGGAAGCTCCTTTCACAAGCATCGGACCACTGGAACTTAACTGCTTTTTGGGTCAATTTGGTCAAGGGAGAGGCAAGAGTAGAAAATCCCTCCACAAACCTTCTGTAGTACCCAGCCAAACCCAAGAAACTGTGAATCTCAGTTGGAGCGGTAGGCCTAGGCCAATTCTTCACTGTCGCAATCTTTTGAGGGTCAACCATAATTCCTTCCCTGGAGACGACATGACCCAAGAACGTGACGGATTCAAGCCAAAATTCACATTTCGAAAACTTTGCATACAGTTGATGTTGCTGAAGGGTCTGCAGAACTGCCCTGAGATGGTTAGCATGATCTTCTTGACTTCGGGAATATACGAGAATATCATCAATGAATACTATCACAAAGGAGTATAGAAAAGGCTTGAAGACTCGATTCATAAGATCCGCGAAAGCTGTCGGGGCATTTGTTAGCCCAAAAGACATCACCAAAAATTCAAAGTGCCCATACCGAGTCCTGAAAGCTGTCTTTGGAATATCCTGCTCCCTTATCTTCAATTGATGATACCCGGACCGCAAATCAATTTTTGAAAAACACATAGCACCTTGCAATTGATCAAATAAGTCATCTATCCTAGGAAGGGGGTATTTATTTTTGATTGTGACTTTGTTGAGTTGCCGGTAGTCAATACACATCCGTAGAGAACCATCTTTCTTCTTTATTAAAAAGACCGGTGCGCCCCACGGTGACACACTCGGCCGGATGAAACCCTTTTCTAGCAAATCCTTCAATTGTTTCTTTAGCTCTTTCAATTCAGCCGGTGCCATTCTCTAAGGTGGAATTGATATAGGCTGCGTGCCTGGCATCACATCGATTCCAAAGTCAATCTCCCTGTCTGGTGGAACCCAGGGAGCTCATCTGGAAAGACATCCGGAAATTCATTCACAACAGGTACAGTCTCAAGGCTAGGTGCCTTGGCATCAGTGTCCGTAACATGGACTAAATGATAGATACACCCCTTCTTGATCATCTTTGCTGCCTTAAGGTAAGAAATAAACCGACCTTTAGGCACTACATTATCTCCCTTCCATTCAACCACGGGCTCATTAGGAAACTCAAGCCTCATAGTTCTAGTTCGACAATCAAGCTTAGCAAAACACGAATAGAGCCAATCCATTCCCATTATTACATCAAAATCCACCATCCCTAGTTCAATAAGATCGGCCATGGTATTCCTACCATGCACCGTGACAACACAACTTCTATAAACTCGAGTAGCAAAAATTGACTCACCAACCGGAGTAGATACCAGGAATGGTTCATGAAGCTGTTCTGGTTCTATCCCGAATTCTATAGCAATAAAGGGGGTAACATAGGACATGGTGGAACCGGGGTCAATAAGTGCATACACATCATGGGATTGAAAATTCAGAATACCTGTAAAAATATCTGGAGAGGCCTCTGCAGTCTGGCGACCACTCATAGCATAGAACCGGCTGGGCCCTCCTAAACTCTGCTCACCACCCCTTGCTGCACCTCGCCATGCTGGTGCTGGGTACCTCGAGCTGGATAGGGGGCTGATGATGTAGCAACTGCTGGACCGGATGAATGTGCTGTGACCCTACCTGCTCCCTGGCGGGATGCATGACAATGCCTCTGAATGTGGCCCCTCATCCCGCATCCATAGCACACGGGTAACTCCAAGTAGCAAACCCCTGAGTGCATCTTCCCGCACTTGGGGCACGGGGACCTCTGCTGCTGCTGGGACCACTCTCCTGACAGACCCCGCTGATAGGATCCTCTGTTGCCCTGACTGGGCCTGAAACGACTCCACTGCTGCTGCTGGCTAGGCCCTGACGGCGGTGCACTAGCTGAAGACTGTGCAACAGACTGGGACGTCCCTGATAATCCTCCCCAAAATGCTGACCTTCCCCCAGCTAGTGACTCACCAATGTTGCCCGCAGACCGGGTCTTTCTGTTACCCTCTCTTTCTATTCTGTTCTTCAGTTTACGATTCTCTGTGGCCTGAGCAAACGCCACCATCTTCCCATAATTCATGTTAGAATTCAATGCAGTTGTAGAAACCTCATTAATAGTTAAATGATTGAGACCCTGCACAAATCGGCGCACCCTAGCCTCTATGGTGGGCAACATGTGAATAGCATACTTGGACAAATGGGCAAACTCCATATGGTACTCCCACACACTTCTGCTACCCTGTTTCAGATTTTCGAACTCCGCTGCACGGGCTGCCCTTATCTCAGCAGGCAAAAAATGATCTATAAAGGCTTCAGCGAACTCACTCCACCTCGCCGAAGGGCTCCCCTCCTCGCGAGAATCCTCCCATAACTCAAACCACGCATAGGCCACCCCTTTCAAGCGGTAGGCAGCCAACTCTACTCCCTCTGTCTCAGTTGCACGCATGACCCTGAGAGTCTTGTGCATCTCATCAATAAAATCCTGAGGGTCCTCTTCTGGATTGGCACCCGAAAATACTGGAGGGTCTAACTGAAGAAATCTGTTTACCCTGGAACTGGTGGAATCCCCTTGCTGGCTAGATGAACTGGGTGCAACACTTGACCTCTGGGCCTGGGAGGCCGCTAGCTGTGTCAGCATCTGAATAGCTCCCCTAAGATCCCCATCAGAAATACCAGAACTAAGAGCTGGGGCTAGAGGCGGAATAGGAGTATCAATGGGAGGGATAGTAGTATCCTCCGCAGGTGTAGGAACTAGGGTGGTCTACTCTGGGATAGGAGGACCAGGCAGGGTGATAGCAGGGCGACTACCCTCACCCGCAGTATCAAGCAACGATTCATCAGCCACACCTGAGGTGGCATTGGCTCCTTGGCCAATTTTCGCTTTCTTCATAGGTGCCATTTACTGAAAAGTAGATCAATGTAATAGTTAGGGGGGGGGGGGGGAAGATAGTTCCACAATTTCCGCACGATCCAGGACATCAAAGAAGGGTGTTATTCCTAATGCCCAAGTAGCCTCCAACTTATAGATGTGGTCGACTTCACACCGATAAGAAGGACTCTACTAGACACGGCTCCGAGACATCCTAGGACACTTTAAAACCTTAGGCTCTGATACTATGTTTGTCACACCCCAACCTCGGGAGGCGCGACCGGCGCTCAATCGAGTGAACCCAACTGAGCAAGCCTTACCCAAACACTTCCTACCCAACTCAATACGATTAAGGGATCCAATTCCTTTTAGTTTAATTAGACAATAAAAGGGGTTGTACATTCAACATGGATATCCTATTTTATAACATAACCTTAAACCGTAGTTAGGCTTCCAAGATTTCCTACAGTTATAGTTTAGAAGAAAGCAAGAGTACAAAGTTACAACATGGTTTGTTGACCTATCCAATACCCGTACACAACCCACACAAACGTCTACGGAGCCTCTAAGGATGCAAAAGACAATGATAACAACGCCGGCAACAAGGCCCCGGCTATACCTCAAAATGGATATCTATAACAAAAGGTGTACAACATAACCCCTTGAAGGAGGAAAGGGGCTCACCAAGATTTTGAGAAGAGGATTCTCCGCTACACACGATCGGCACTATCCGCTATGGATCCACCTATATTCATTTAAAAATGTAGCGCCCCTGGCAAAAAGGACGTTAGTACCGTGGTACTAGTATGTATAACTAAACACCATCCTACTAGAAAGAACAACCATACATGGGTAAAGAGGAAATCGTAAAGACAACAAAGTTTCAAATAAGCACCATGCCAACAATATAAGGAGGTTCACATGATTTTCACATGGTTTCTGAGATTTCAGATTGGAGCATCCCACACTGTTGCATCGTTATCCATATTACCACCGCTTCCGTGAGCGGAGTCCGATCACGGCCCGATCGGCTAAGTCGTCTCCCCGAGACGTTATCATTATTTCATTATTCACTTTTCCGTTTCAATCATCAATGCATTACCACCATGTGTATATATATCATGGCGTCCGATCACGGCCCGATCGGCTAAGCCGTCTTCCCAAGACGTTACCATTTTCCGTTATCATCTCACACCAATCTTTGGTTACACATGTATTAGTTTACCGGCACTTGGGGCCACAATTTCCACATTCCATAACCCACGTTTCACATTGTTCCCATTTTCAACATTTACCTTGCCACTTAAAGTTATAGGCATATACACAAGCAATTTAAGTCATATAGAGGGAAATTCGTCAAGTTTGGCATGTTAGTCCCAAAGTAACCTTGGCATGACAGTCAGGCATTTAGCACATAAATCATGTTCTCCACACATCTTCCATTTACAAGAATAACACATTAAACACCTAAAGAATTACCTACCACATACATTTTCACAACATCAATTCACTTAACATAACAAGTATTGCATCAATTACGTTTCGAACTTAGAACACTTACTCGGGCACCATGGAAGCTCAATTTCTAAGAGGAGGGGTTTTTAGCCATACATACCTCAATAAAGCTTTCCCCTAATTCTTATAAAATTCCGAGACTCTTAGCACTTCAATCTATTGTATAAGAATTACAATTGAACCAAGAATTAGTGACGAGATTAAGATTCTAGCTCGTTTGAGCATATTACCAAACATTAAAGGTGCATTGTGATCTTAGGCTCCTTTTTGAAAGAAATTACTTTAATATTATACCCCAATTGTTGTCTCTTTAGCTCTCATCCTCCCCATACCCCATTATCTCTTGTGCATGCAAGATTACTAGCCCTTATTCCCATATACCCACTTGCTAATTACCTATTTTTAATAGAAATTTCGAAATTATTGATGAGGGTACAGTTCTTACCTCTTAGGATGAAGACCTGGTAACTTCAATTGACAATATTCAGGATTCGGGGCAAGGATTTAGAAAGGACTTGGTGAAGATTACTCCCTCTCACTGTAGAACTCCCTCTCTCTCTCTATGTCGTGAAAAATAACAGAAAAATGGTCTATTGAGGTGTTTTTAATGGGATGGGGTCGGGTTTTCAAAATTAGAAAATAGGGGCCCGACTCAGATCTGCGATCGCAAAGTTAACATGCGGTCCGCAGAATGGACCGCAAAAATGCTCCCCAAAACTGAACACACTGCCTGGGTCTGCGGCAGAAATGCGGTCCGCATACACGTTCTGCGGTCGCATAATGCACCGCATAACTGCCCTTTACAATATCCCAAGGAAATTATGCGACGACTATGCAGTGCACATATAGGTTATGCGATCGCATAATTGACCGCATAGTTGATCTCAAATTTGACCAACACACTGACTCACTCTGCGGCGACTATGCGGTCCGCATACCTGATATGCGATCGCATTCTCGACCGCATAATCGCACTTTTCTGGAAAACTTTACTTCTTGACTTTTTAATGCATAGATCAGTCCAAAGGGTCCAAAATTTCTAACTCATATTCCTTATTTGGCACTACGAGCTTTCGAGTTTTGGGTAGAAATTTTCACGGGGCCTTACACCGGCCAAATAGTTTTTGTGGATTTGTACAATTAGCAAATAAATAAGTATGGCTCAAATAGTAGGGGTTTTAAGTTAAATACACAGATGTTTGAGAAGAAAAAAAGTTAATGAGAAGCTAGATTTTGAAAAGAAAGAAGTACAATATAAGCATATTTGTGAATGTAAAGGGGTGTCCTAGGTTGGTTAGCCTATAGGATCACATCAGTACAATGCCCGGTAATCACTCCTTAGAAAGGGGCTACGCGTGGCACTAACGCACCGATCATCACATCCATGTCTACCCTTTCCATCGCCTTATTGCTCATGCAAAGCGAGTGTTGGTCACGGATTCCTATCACGTGCTACTACCTGTCCCTTCTTAATGGTCCTGGAGGGAGTTAAGACCTCTACTTATAGGTGGTTCTAGACGTACCCCTAAGGTTTTTAAAGGTGAAAAGTCTAAGGCGACAATCAAAACATTTAGGACTTTCTACACATAAAGGGAGCAATTTAGAGGCTCAGAATTTCCACCTCAAACAAACACGTAAGCAGCACGACTCAAGCACAGTTAAGGTCTTTATTAGATACGTCTTAAAGCAGGATATCTAGGTGAATATGCAGACAAACAACCTCTTTTAGACTCAGAAGTTATAACCCTAGCGCTTGCCTACGGATTTTTTTAATAAAAAAAAGCTTGTTAGGATTTAGAAAACATAAGCAATAGAGACAGTTTCAGATATGCAGATTTGAAAACGCCCTAAGGGCTTGCCTATACGCGGAGTACTGATGTCTATATTAATGCAAAAAGCAAAGCAGGTTTTGAAATGAACTCCTTTAATACCTATAGGCATGATATCTAATGAGATTGAGGCAGTTTCAAAGAACTTGTTTCGAGAAATACTTAATACTTAATAAAACCGAGTCAGAAATGAACTAGGCGTGATCAAGTTGACTTGTTTAGACTAAACTAGATTGAAAAGCAGAATTTCGAATATGGTTCCCTATAGGCATGATATCTAAGTGTAATACTGATTTTAACGGTTTGCAGGCGGGGAAACATACATAATTACTCATTGTACTAGAATCTGAATTAAGTCCTATAGGCATGGAATCTATT
>NW_017672799.1:115646-121712 GCF_001879085.1 Nicotiana attenuata | reverse complement strand
GGGGGGGTAGTCGTTAGGGTTTATTATGTTAAGGTGGGATCTGGACCGTTGATTAGAATTGATCAACGGTCCAGATTGGACCAGGGATTGGGTCGGGATGGTTTGGGTTTGGGCTTGGGTCTGATGGGTTGTTTAATTGCATTTGGGGTTGGTTCGATTTAGGTTATAATTTAAATAAGAGTGGCTACTTGTTAAATACCCAACTATATTAGATAAATAATTAATAAAAATAGCTAATAATTAGGTAAAATGAAATTAAAGATAAATAGGTGAAATTAAGGTAATTAACTAATATGAAAAATATGAAATGACGGATTATTGAATTAAAATAGCATAAAGTGTACAATTAGGCTATAATTGCAAAATTGTTGTAATTATAGCCAAACAATGCCGAATTGGTTAATTTGTGAAATAATTAAATCCTAATAGGATTAAGAAAGATATATTGAGCTAAGAAATACTTTGAAATTACTTGTAATGCAATTTATGAATAATTATTGGATATCAAATACTGAATAAATTAGAAAAATAAATTGATAATAATATGGAAAATTATGGAAAAATACCAATTATTATAAAAAGTGATTTTGAAGGCATATATGCAAACTTAAAAATAGTTTGAGGAAAAATTGGGTATCAACAGCTGCCCCTCTTTACCCGGGAAGGACGAAAGAGTTTTCGGGTAAAGAAATGATGGCCAATTTTGTCCGAGCGAAACGGTTTGGGAAGATTTAGGCCGCACCCTGGCTTCTGAGCTGCCTACATATCCCTGGTTTCACAAGAATCAGTCCGTATGTAGTTCCGAATCCGTCGGCGAAGTATACCAATGAAGCTATTTCAAGAACGGACGCCACATCTAGGGTTGGGTGAGTGAACGGTTTATGGGAATGGTTAGGCTTGATATGGCTTGAGGGAACCGGAGCGGGATCGCTCCTGCCGGGATATCCGTTGCTCGCCGTTTCACCTGCAAATAGAAGCAATACAAGCGTATACTATGCATACATTTAAACATGATGCAAATTCCCGCCGGACCATGAATGTTGTCTTCAGACGATGCGGATGATGTCCTTAGACCATGATGTCCCGGGCCATAGAGCGTATGATAAGGGATTCACAGGCTATGAAAATGATGTTCTCGGGCTATGAGGATGGTGCCTCCGAACAATGACGCCTTTGAATAATGATATGCAAAAGATTGAAAGAGATCCTCAGGCCATGACATGGTGTTCTCGGGCTATGAAGATAGTGCCTCCGAACAATGACGCCTTTGGATGAGTTGGCGATATTTCAGCCCATGAAGGATGCAGCATGAGGCGATCTTTCAGCCATGCAATGCAGTATGAGGCGATCTTTCAGCCATGCAGATGCAGTATGAGGCGATCTTTCAGCCGTGTAGATGCAGTATGTGGCGATCTTTTAGCCATACAATGCAGTATGAGGCAATCTTTTAGCCATGCAGATGCAATATGTGACAATCTTTCAGCCATGCAGATGGGAAGGCAGAATAGTAGTCCTATGCAATGCGAATGCAGATGGAGACAGCGTTTAGTCTCGGAAGGCAGAATGGTAGCCTTATGCTATGCAGATGCGGATGGAGACAACGTTTAGTCTCGAAAGACAGAATGGTAGCCTTATGCAAATTGGAAGGCAGAATGGTAGCCTTATGCAATGCAGATGCAGATGGAGGTAGAGCTTAACCTCGGAAGGCAGAATGGTAGCCTTATGCAATGCAGATGCAGATGGAGGTAGAGCTTAACCTCGAAAGGCAGAATGGTAGCCTTATGCAATGCAGATGTGGATGGAGGTAGCGTTTAACCGCGCAAGGTAGAATAGTAGCCTTATGCAATTTGGAAGGCAGAATGGTAGCCTTATGCAATGCAGATGCAGATGGAGGTAGAGCTTAACCCCGGAAGGCAGAATGGTAGCTTTATGCAATGCAGATATGGATGGAGGTAGCGTTTAACCTTAGAAGGCAGAATAGTAGCCTTATGCAAGAAATAAAATAACAAATGACAGTGGAGTTTTCTTAGCTGAGAGCAGATTGCAGCGTTGTGATTACTGGGAGCATTGTGACTATGGAGCATTACTGGTGTGTGCTGATAGCAAATGTTAGCAAGTGCGACTGTTCGGAGAGTCGTATTCTTGAACCATTTTTGTTTCGTGGGTGTACAGTATGTTTAATGATTTCGCAATCCTAGTGCCTGCATCCAAAGAAAAATCGTGAGTTTTGTAAGGGGGAAGGTTAGTTCGTATCCCGCTGGCTTTGCTTGACTCGTTCGGCTTTGATGTGGTGATACCGTCTGTATCATTGGGGGTAGCGTTGCTAAACAAAGCGGTTCCAATAATAAACATGCATGATTTTTTAAAAGTATGACATAAATGTATAGTTAAAAATAGCTTTTAGATGAGCCGACGATTGTGACGTGGTTCAGGACCTTGCAATCTCTCCTGCTATAGAATTTTGAGGGTCCTCCTCAAAATTCTGCCCCAGTTTGATGGGTTGACGCTTCTGACTGCTGCTCGTGCAGCGATCGGCTGAAATTACTTCGGAATTTTGAGGGTCCTCCTCAAAATTCTTCCCCAGTTTCCAATTGCGGGGGGAAATGAAATTGAATTGTGACCGAACCCATAGGGCTGCCTACGTATCCCTTCTTAAATGGGAATCAGGTCAGGCGTAGTTCAATTTTGGCGGTGGTAGTTCTTGAATGGCTTTGACTTTTGATGGATCCAGTTCTATTCCTCGGCGGCTCACAATAAACCCAAGCAATTTCCCAGCAAGAACCCCAAATGCACACTTCGCGGGGTTTAGTTTCAGGTTGTATCTCAGCAGTCTGTTGAAGAACTTCCTCAGATCTTCTATGTGGTCAGTGGCCTTCTTGGACTTGATAATAACATCATCCACATATACCTCTATCTCCTTGTGTATCATATCATGGAAGATAGTAGTTATGGCCCTCATGTAGGTGGCCCCTGCATTCTTCAGGCCGAATGGCATCATCTTGTAACAGTACACTCCCCACGGTGTAATGAAAGCCGTTTTCTCAGCATCTTCCTCATCCATCCATATCTGATGATAATCAGCGAAGCAATCTACGAATGACTGTAGCTCATTCTTGGCGCAATTGTCAATCAGGATGTGTATATTTGGTAATGGGAAGTCGTCTTTCGGACTGGCTCGGTTGAGATCCAGGTAGTCGACACAGACTCTGACCATCCCGTCCTTTTTTGGAACTGGCACAATGTTGGCTAACCATGTCGGGTATTCTACTACCCTGAGAACCTTAGGTTTGATCTGCTTGGTGACTTCTTCCTTGATTTTCAAACTCATATCAGGCTTGAACTTTCTGAGTTTTTGCTTTACCGGTGGACACATTGGATCGGTTGGCAGTTTGTGAGCCACAATAGACGTACTCAGACCAGTCATGTCATCATACGACCAGGCGAATATGTCCTCATACTCCTTTAGAAATTCTGTGTATTCTTTCTTCTCAAAGTTCTCAACTTCTTTGACAATCTCGTCAGGTATGTCATCTTCCTCTGAATCCATGTCCGTTTGTCGCGTTGTCTCATTGCATGTCACAGTCATTGGTTCATCAAGACAAGTAATAGTAATGCTGTATAGGTAAAGTAATGAGAGAAAACGATAGCAATAAATATTAATTCATAAGAAAAATCAAAAATGCTTTTGATAAAGTGAATAATTATTTTGAACATCGAAGATCTTATTGCGGGAATTGAAAAATGCGAAAAGAAAATTATTTAGTAAATAAAACAGTGAATAATACTTGTTTTAGCCTTGCTACCCCGAGGCTCGTCGGGCTTTGGTTGTCCTGATGGTCCAATTCTTGAGATGCGCCCCTCTGCTCACGGCCTGTATGGAAGGGCCTTCCTCCCCCTCCTCCTCGAGAATAACACAACAGTCCATATCACTGTCCTCTAGAAACAAGTTCTTCACTGCTGCAAGTGCCTCTTCTTCATCCGACCTATAAATAATGTCGGCCTGTTGGAAGGTCTGCTCCAGATGCGGTATTGGCTGCTCTAGTGGGTAGTAAGGACCGCGCCATGGTGGCGACCAGCTATTGAATTCTTTCCATGTGTATTCATATCCCAAACCGAAGGTAGTGCCATGTTTCTTGAGTTTTATGGGTTTAGAGATTGCTTGGAGGTTCTTGCCGAGCCCTTTGCCAGGTTCGTACCCACTCCAACTCAGTATACTCTCGATTTTGCTATCCCACCATTTGTCTTTGTCGATAGCATTGACCCGCTCAATGTGGTGGTAAGTTTCTCCACCCGGCTTCCTTCTTCCCCCGATCGTCGGAATGGTCTGGCGACTGTATATAGGGTTGCTACCGTCGCCGTGAATGATCACTTCCTGGTGATTCCATTCGAACTTTACTGCCTGATGCAGCGTTGATGCTACGGCCCAGCAGCATAGATCCATGGCCGTCCCAACAGTAAGTTGTAAGACGCTGGTACATCTATTACCTGGAATCAACCTCGAACCAGGTTGGTCCCATCTACAGGCATAGACTAATCTCACCAATGGTGGATCTCTGAGAACCATCGAAGGATTTCACATTGTTGCTCCATCCTTTATCTCATGCAACCCTTTGCCCAACTTCTTGAGCGTTACCAGCGGACAAAAATTAAGACTGGAACCTCCATCGATCAGGATCCTGGTGATGAAATAATCTTCGCATTGCACGGTGATGTGCAGTGCTTTGTTGTGCCCCAGCCCTTCAGGTGGCAGCTCGTCCTCATGAAAGGTGATCATATGGCTTTCCAGAACTTGTCCTACCATATTAGCCACTTCCCCGCTAGTGATGTTGCTTGGTACGAACGCTTCATTCAGCACCTTTAACAAAGCATTCTTATGCGTCTCAGAATTTTGCAGCAAGGAGAGAATGGATATTTGTGATGGCATCTTGTTTAACTGGTCGATGACCGAATATTCCTTGGCTTGTATTTTCCTTCATAGGTCGTCCGGACCTGTCTCAATGAGGGGCGGCCGGTTGGAGGCCTGCTTGCTTGATTCAACCAGATGTTCAGGGGTATAGACTCTACCAGTTCTTGTCATACCCTGTGCTGCGACAATTTCTTCAATCCTGACCTTGCCCTTCCTTCTCACCTCGGCTGTATAGTCCCAGGGTACATCATTTGTATAGAATGTTGTCATGGTTGACATCGCCACTGGGATCGGCGCGGCTATCCTTACTTCGAACAAAACATGTGCCTTGGGTGGCAAGACTGCAACCTCGAATGGTGCGGGTGCGTTTGCAGGAGACACGAATTCAACCTCAATTGGTGCTGGTGTCTTTGCGGACAGTGCTACTTCAAACTCAAGAGGTATAGACATATTCACCTCAGCGTCCTCAGACGGCTGGATCTGGACTATGATTGAATTGAGAGTAATTGTTGGTTTCTTCGGGTCATCACCTTCTGTGATCAACCCGATTGATCCCTCGGGATCCCAGTCATCTTCTACTTCAATCATGTGGATACCCCCACCTTTATGGTCTGGCAGAGGGTTGTTGTGGACGTTTGGAGCGGGTTCCTTTGCCACAATGATCTTGTTATCAATCAAAGACTGTATTTTGTCTTTCAAGGAGCGGCATCCATCGATGGTGTGCCCTTTCATGCCGGAGTGGTATGCACAGGACTTGTTTAGGTTAACCCACTAAGAAGGATTCTCAGGGGTTGCAGCAGGGATGGTGGTGACATATCCAGCAGCTTTGAGCCTCTCATACAGCTGGTCGATGGGTTCAGTGATGGCGGTATATTATTTTGGAGGTCTGCGATCAAAATTAGGTCGAGGTCTAGGGAAGTTTTGGCGTGCAGGGGGTGATTGATAATGGGATGGTTGAGCATTATAGGTTTGTAGACATGAGCGGGTTTGGAGTATCTGGGTGAAGTAGGTTGATATGTAGGAGGTGGAGATGATTGATAAGTTGGTGGCGGAGCTTGGTACGAGGGTGAGGGTGCTTGGTAATTTAGGGTTGGCTGGTATGTGAGTGGAGGTGCCGGGTAAGTTTGGTATTTGAGGGGAGACTTGGTCCTTTGTGCAAC
>NW_017672799.1:113945-115640 GCF_001879085.1 Nicotiana attenuata | reverse complement strand
GAGGAAGCCTCCGTTGGGTCGGCCAACTGGATGACTGCATCATCTGCTCTGGGAATCATCCTCCTCCTCTTGGGAGGCCTCTGTAACTGCTCCGGCTGGGGATGCTCTGCTGGTGCTGGGTCCTGGAGTACTAAATCTAAAGGCAGGTGATCTGCCTTTAGTCCATCAACATCTGCTCTAAGCTCCTTCACGGACTCCGTGGAAGCCCGTGTCTTCCTCAGCTTCTTGTGCTCCCTAGCAAGCTCCTTGAGAGCCTTGCTGTGTGAATCAACTGCCTCAGCAAGCTTCTTCTGGTTGTCGAGGATTTTCTTCTGGTTGTCTAACATCTCCTTAAGAGTATCCTCTATAGACTGTGGAACCTGTGGAGCTGGAGGAGTCGACTGAGCCTCAACAGTGGTGGTCAAAATGGGCAACTTGGATGAGGCAGTCTGCATCCAGTTGTTGATACTCATAAGTGCCTGGCTCAATCTGTGGGCAGTAATAGGATGGGCCCGGGAAGATGGAATCCCAGGCTTGCTGAGGTGGATGGGCCAGCAGGAATAGCTGTGGAAGTGGATGGACCAGGAGGGACATCTGTGGAAGTGGAGGTAGGCTCAGCAGGAGCCACTACCACGACTGGCTCTTCAGACTGTCCAATTTTAGTAGTAGCTGTACCCTTGAAGCTCTTGCTCTTGGGGTTGTCATCCCCCTGTATGCTATACCAAGAAAAAGGATCCTTTGCTTTGACTTTGACATCGAAGGGCTTCTTGTCCACTTTCAAGTCCCGGAAGTACATAGTTGGTGCTTGGGCAGTGGTTGATGGTGGAGGAGTGTCTCTTAGCCTGAATTTCTCCGACCAGTCTTCGACATATTCTGGCACGGAGTCCGAAGAAATGTCCCTTGATGGTTCATACTCACTCCCCGAGGAATGGGAGGCAGCTCTATCAGCAGCTTTTATTAGTTTTCTGGTCCTTTTTATGTTTTCCCGAGCTTGGGGAGTGAGTTTTATCATCTTCTTTTTCCCTCCCCGGGAGGATTCTCCTCTGCCTGGTTGTTTACCATGTTGTCTCACTATTGTCTGCAATTACAATTCACATAACTTGTTAGTATCAGTAGTGTCAGATAAAATAGTGTGGCAGAACAGAAGGAAATTGTTGCAGACATGTTGCAGAAGTTGCCCAGTGCGGACCGCACAAAATGGTGTGCGGCCGCACAGGGGCTAGTGCGGACCGCACAAAATCGACCGCGGTCTGCACAGAGGTGGGGGTCAGACTACCCACTCTCTGTATCTAGGCAGTGCGGACCGCACAAAATCGACCGCGGCCGCACTGCCTGAGGTTCAGCAACAGGAGATTCAATGCGGTCCGCACAAAATGGTAGTGCGGACCGCACTGGGCCACCGCGGACCGCACAAAAACGACCGCGGTCCGTACTGACTGCCCAGTTGTGGCACTAAATTAGGGTTCCATGTATTTTGATTTTGGGTCTAATTTTTCACGAAGTAGTGTCTCTACATGATTACCCATTGATTTTAACTATCTATGGCTATTTTAACCTAAAAATTAACAACCCTAACCTACTCTATTGAAGAAAATGAAGGAAGAAGAGAATGAAAAACAAGAAAAAAGAAAATTAAGAGAAAATTAACAAGATTGATAAACTAAAAAGCAAGTAATGGTACCAGATGTGAGAGTTAATGAAGAATATCAAGTCCAA
>NW_017672799.1:69602-113820 GCF_001879085.1 Nicotiana attenuata | reverse complement strand
GGGGGGGGAATAATAAAAAGAAAGAAAAAAAAAGGTAATCAAGTCAGCGAGGATTATAAAAAGTATTGCAGTATTTAAACACATAGTGCGGGAATGTAAAGCGTATCCTAATTTGGGAACCTCTTTGTGCCCGAGGTAGGCCTAGCGACAAATTGACTTGGAGAACTTTTAATGCTAAATGCCTTATTTTATTGACAAAAAATAGGCGAATCCCAAAATGACAATAAATAATCAAGATATAAAAGTCACTAATGGCCATTGGCCTTATTACATTCATAAAGCGAAAAAGTAAATTCCTATCTATTTGGTCCCAGAAGGACCTTCCCCAGATTCGGCATCCTTGGCTCCTTCGAACAGCTTCCCCAATTCGCGAAGTTAAGGTAGCAGCTGATCGCTGCCAACTCCGCACTACTAATAAGTAGCAAGAGAGGGTCGCAATAGCTTTTACCCGATTTTGGGTCGGGATCGAATCCTCAGAGAGCTAGAAGTTGGAATCGAGTATCTATCTAGTGTAGAGTTGCGTATGTGTTCTTAATTACACTTCTATTCATTTTTGGGATTTTCTTAATAATTCTACTTTTCACAAACTACAAATTGTAAATTAAGCTAAGGGCTAAATGCTACGGGTTGTTCAAATAGTGTAAAGGGCACTAGGGTGGTGACTACCGCCTAGGTGGTCAATTGACGGGTACTCGAATCTAAGGCACATTTGACATATTTGGGGAGTATGTTATAACCGTTGCACGAGTTACCCACTCTACACCTCTCGGTGGTTCGAGTGATTTTGCCCGAATTTGCTTTCTCAAGACCAATTGGGTATGCAATTTTGCTCAAGAAACTAGGGTTCAATTCGGGTATTACTCTCTCGAGGTTTAACCCTTTAATTGGGGCTATCAATCTCTTGAGTACGCCCCAATTCATTGTTGGACCAATTTCGGAGACTTAGTCTTTCTTTCTCAAGAAGAGATTAAGTCAACTCAACACAAACTAGTGTTTGCAACCACTAATTCAGAAATTAACCATGAAATTGGCCCAAATAACAAACACCCATAGTCAAATTAGCCCTAAAATACAAGACCCATCAATTACCCACGCTAGGGTTGAGCCACAACCCTAGCTATGGGGTCTAGCTACTCATATTCAAAGAAGAAAAACAAGAAATAGATGAAGATGAACTCATATTAATTAATTGCTAAGCTAAATACAAAGATTCAATGATGAAAAGTAAGTAAAAATGCCCAAAATGGCTAAGAAAAGTCGACCCACGAGCGCAGCTTACGTATTACAATATCTGATACCCTAAAAATGGAAAAAGAATCTATTTATACTAAGCTGAAAAATCTGGACAAAATTGCCCCTGCGGGGTTAGTGCGGACCGCACAAAATGGACCGCGGTCCGCACTAGGCTTTGGTCTTCAAAATCGATCTCTCTGAACTTGGGCTCTGCGGACCGCACAGAATGGACCGCGGCCGCGGAGGCTTCTAGTGCGGTCAGCACAAAGTTGACCGCGGACCGCACAGGCTTCAAACTTGAAAAATCATCCTCTCTGAATCTTGGAACCGCGGACGGCAGAGAATGGACTGCGGCCGCATTGCCTTCAGTGCGGACCGCACAAAATGGTGTGCGGCCGCACTGCCTTGAAGCCTGAAATTCAACTCTCTGAATCTCCCAGTGCGGACCGCACAAAGTGGTGTGCGGCCGCACTGGGCCTGTTCTGCATGAGCTTGCCTTGTCTTTGGCACTTGTGCAAGTTTCACTCCTTTTGAGCCGATCTTTGACATTTTGCCTTTTTGTTGATCAAACCTGCAATCAAGCACGACTTGTAAGCCTTTTGGGACTATTTTGTATGAATATTTGATCAAAGCATAAGATAGTGGCACCCAAACTCACACATCCTCAACTCTCCCTCAACAATCCTCACCTTTAAGATAGTGGCACTCAGAACGAGGATAATGGGAATTCACTCATCTCTTTCAAGAAAAAGCCACAAGTCCGGCTCTAGGTACCATATGCTTGCCCCTTATGTGAGTATCCACTAATGTATGCTTCATTCAACTCAAGATCATATAGGGCTTTTGTGGAGACATTGCGAAGGCTTTTGGTTCAGGGTAGGAAATGTTTTAGTCTAAGTAGGTTCCATCTTCCCTTAAGCACTTCTTTTGATTCATTTGGCATCCATTCACTTTACTCTTTGAGTCATTTTCACTTCTTCTAAGGGGTTAGAGAGATACAGTGTCACTCTTTCTTATGCATTTCAAACCTTTTCTCCTTTTTCAACTTTCCACACCTTTCATTCTTTGCTTTTCTTGAATCCCTTTTTATTCTTTTTCACATTGAACATTCTTTTTGACTTTTTTTGCTTTTCTTTCTTTTTCATTGCCCTTTCTTTTCTTTATTTTTGCGCCTTTTTACCACTTTGTTGCAATCCTCGTCTCTCCCCCCAAACTTATACTTTTGCCATGTGCTAAAGGAAAGATTGGGTGCCAAGAGAGGGTATCTTTTAGAATGGGTATAGGCTTGTATCAAGCTTCTTGAAAGAAAAAGGTTTAAGGCTCAAAAGGGTTAACTAGGGATCTTATCATTGGTAGGCTATGGAATTGTTCAAACTATTATTTGGACCAAGGAGAGCCTATAATCATGTCTCAAGTCAAAATTCACCTAGGATTTCGCCTCAACAAACATTCAGGGCAAGTTCTAGACCAATGGCTCGGAACTTGGACTTGCAATTCAATTACTCACCACACAAGCTAAGGGATTGCTAAGACATAGAGTCGGGGCCCACAACGACCTTAGATAAGATTTAAGCTCACAATGGTCCCGAAAAACCATTTGATGATTATCGGCCAACACAAGGTCACAACTTTCACCATCCTAAACACAACTATTTGTCTTTGACCATAAGATCAAAGGCAAATATGCTAGGCCCAAGTGAAGCTTTGCTCGAGGCACCCTTAACTACTAACTACCAAAAACAAAAAGAAAAAAAATGGACTCAAACCCTTAAGAAGGTTGTCACGCCATCTATCATTGGGAAGAGCCACTCGGTTCACATAACACTCCACCTTTGGAAAGAACCGTGGCATTAAGAAAACCAAAGGCTTATTTCAAATTTCAAAACAAGAAGCTACGAATCCCAAATAAGAAGTTAAAAACGAAAAAGTTTGCGGAAAGTAAAATGAATATATACAAGAGGGGATTTTTCGAACATACAATAGAAGGGATGAATATCTACAATGTAACATCACTTTATATACAGACCCAAAGTAAAATAAAAGTGCTAGAAATGATAAAAATATATACAAACCATAGATGAAAAATAAAGAAAGCGTAAAAAGTATCAAAAATATATACAGTCATCCGAATGTATCCATGAAGCAAAAAGTAGGGCCTACCCCCTCAAATGAAAGCTAGCATTGTCCTCAATGCCAACTAACCAAAATAAAGCACCAAAAAGATATAAAGAAGGATATAGAAGACTCCCTAAGGCATGTCTGTTTGCATAGGCTCCTGAGTGGTTCCTGGGTCCTCACTATGCTCGGGAACCTCAGACTGGATCCCTGTGTCCTGCTGCTCTACTGCTGGGACCTGGGCCTGAACCTGGACAGGCTCCTGAGATACATCCGGTGGCTGACTGGAGGAAGCCTCCGTTGGGTCGGCCAACTGGATGACTGCGTCATCTGCTCTGGGAATCATCCTCCTCCTCTTGGGAGGCCTCTGTAATTGCTCCGGCTGGGGATGCTCTGCTGGTGCTGGGTCCTGGAGTGTCTTCCTCAGCTTCTTGTGCTCCCTAGCAAGCTCCTTGAGAGCCTTGCTGTGTGAATCAACTGCCTCAGCAAGCTTCTTATGGTATTCGAGGATTTTCTTCTGGTTATCTAACATCTCCTTAAGAGCATCCTCTATAGACTGTGGAACCTGTGGAGCTGGATGAGTCGACTAAGCCTCAACAGTGGTGGTCAAAATGGACAACTTGGATGAGGCAGTCTGGATCCAGTTGTTGATATTCATAAGTGCCTGGCTCAATCTGTGGGCAGTAATAGGATGGGCCCGGGAAGATGGAATCCCGGCCCTGCTGAGGTGGATGGGCCAGCAGGAACGGCTGTGGAAGTGGATGGACCAGGAGGGACATCTGTGGAAGTAGAGGTAGGCTCAGCAGGAGCCACTACCACGACTGGCTCTTCAGACTGGCCAATTTTAGTAGTAGCTGTACCCTTGAGCTCTTGCTCTTGGGGTTGTCATCCCCCTGTATGCTATACCAAGAAAAAGGATCCTTTGCTTTGACTTTGACATCGAAGGGCTTCTTGTCCACTTTCAAGTCCCAGAAGTACATAGTGAAGGTGCTAGGGAAAGGATAGTTCTGGTCATGCTCCGCACCCACTATAGAAATGATTCTGGACATCACATTCCCCACGTTGATGGGGTACCTTGCCATGATAGAAGCCACTAACACAGCCCGGGAAAGAGGAAGGGCGTTGTCATGTGTTGTGGGGTCCAACCTGCTACATACAAAAGTCTCCCACCCCCGTGCCTCAAAGTTTAAACTCCTTCTCAGAAATTTGACTCCAGCAGTCAACCAGTCAGGGGTGGTACCTGGGATTGCCAGGTACTGTGCTAGCCAGGGACGAACCTCCTCACCCATCTCTAACTTTGCCATGTACAAGGTCTCATCCTTATCATTGAGGCCAAGGTGTTCGTTGAGGTACTTCCCTTCAAATAACACCTTTATATTCCGAACCTTGGTCACTTTGGAGCCCTTTTAGATGTGGGCTACATTGCAATAAAACTCCTTGACCATGTGTTCATTGGCATCCACACACTCTTCTAGAAAATGTTCCCAGCCCACTCTAGTCGTAAACTGTCTCTGCACGTTGGGGTTGTGGGGTAGTAGGTCTCTATCAATGAAGCTCCTCTCTGGAATCAGCTTTCGCACCGGCCACCACTCCCGAAATTTGTGGTACGCCACCTCACTAACAAATCTATCACGCCAAACCTCCGGCTTCCTAGTTCTATCAACACCCCCAACCCTTGGTTCTCCTCCTTCTTCCACTTCCTCATCTTCCCCAACTTCCTCCTCCGCACCTACTGCACCCTCTCCAGATAATGAAGTTGTAGGAGAGGTGGAGTATTCCCCACTACCTGCTGCTGAGCCCTCAAAACGACTCAGAAATCACATGTGTTGGTGCTTGGGCAGTGGTTGATG
The DNA here is from genome assembly GCF_001879085.1 of Nicotiana attenuata. Lineage (NCBI taxonomy): Eukaryota > Viridiplantae > Streptophyta > Magnoliopsida > Solanales > Solanaceae > Nicotiana > Nicotiana attenuata. The sequence goes on along the minus strand of NW_017672799.1, from coordinate 108,622 downwards.
GTGGAGGAGTGTCTCTTAGCCTGAATTTCTCCGACCAGTCTTCGACATATTCTGGCACGGAGTCCGAAGAAATGTCCCTTGATGGTTCATACTCACTCCCCGAGGAATGGGAGGCAGCTCTATCAGCAGCTTTTATTAGTTTTCTGGTCCTTTTTATGTTTTCCCGAGCTTGGGGAGTGAGTTTTATCATCTTCTTTTTCCCTCCCCGGGAGGATTCTCCTCTGCCTGGTTGTTTACCATGTTGTCTCACTATTGTCTGCAATTACAATTCACATAACTTGTTAGTATCAGTAGTGTCAGATAAAATAGTGTGGCAGAACAGAAGGAAATTATTGCAGACATGTTGCAGAAGTTGCCCAGTGCGGACCGCATAAAATCAATCGCGGCCGCACTAGGGTCATCGCGGACCGCACAAAACCAACCGCGGTCCGTACAGAGGTGGGGTTCAGACTACCCACTCTCTGTATCTAGGCAATGCGGACCGCAAAAAATCGACCGCGACCGCACTGCCTGAGTTTCAGCAAACAAGAGAGTACCAACGCGGTCCGCACAAAATGGTAGTGCGGACCGCACTGGGCCACCGCGGACCGCACAAAAACGATCGCGGTCCGCACTGACTGCCCAGTTGTGGCACTAAATTAGGGTTCCATGTATTTTGATTTTGGGTCCAAGTTTTCACCGAAGTAGTGTCTCTACATGATTACCCATTGATTTTAACTATCTATGGCTATTTTAACCTAAAAATTAACAACCCTAACCTACTCTATTGAAGAAAATGAAGGAAGAAGAGAATGAAAAACAAGAAAAAAGAAAATTAACAAGATTGATAAACTAAAAGGCGAGTAATGGTACCAGATGTGAGATTTAATGAAGAATATCAAGTCCAAGCAGTTGATTGTAAGCAAAAAAGTTGAGGCACAGTGATTTTTTAGGGTTCTGAGAGTTAAAGGTGCGAAAAGGGTAAAAGGAGGCCCTCAGGCCCTATTTATAGAAAAAGACCTGGGACCCATTCTCACCTACCAGTGCGGACCGCACAAAATGGACCGCGGTCCGCACTGCCCTATTTTGTACAAGTTTGAGAAGGCATCGCTCTGCGGACCGTGCAGAATGGACTGCGGCCGCAGAGGACCACCGCGGACCGCACAAAATGGACTGTGGCCACGGTGGCAAACTTCAGAGAGATCGCTTCCTCACCCTCTGCCAGTGCGGTCCGCACAAAATGGTAGTGCGGCCGCACTGGCAACTTCAGAGACCTGTGCATTTTTTCAATTATGTCTTGCACTACATCAACTCAATCATGTAACATCTCACAACCAGTTAGTCCAAAAATCAATCCTACACTATAATGAAAATCAAAGAAAACAAGAATGAAAAACACATGGGTTGCCTCCCAAGAAGCGCCTGATTTAACGTCGCGGCACGACGCAAGTTACCATCCGATCACTTGAAATGAACAACAGCCACCACATGGCTATCATCAAACTTCCCCAAACAGTGCTTGACTCTATGCCCATTCACTCTAAAGACTTCCCACTTTTGTTCTTCAAATCAAGAGCACCAAACGGGGTCACACACACTACTTCAAATGGTCCACTCCCCTTTGATTTCAGCTTTTCCGGGAACAACCTTAGACGAGAATTGAATAAGAGCACCAAATCTCCCACCTTGAACTCCTTGCCCCAAGTGTATTTGTCGTGAAGGTATTTCATTTTATCCTTATGTAGGGACAAACTAGAGTAAGCATGGAACCTAAACTCATCAAGCTCATTGAGTTGCTCCACCCGAAGATTAGCACCTATATCCCAATCAAGATTCAACTTCTTCAAGGCCCACATGGCCTTATGCTCCAACTCCACTGGTAAATGACATGCTTTCCTAAACACCAACCGGTACGGCGACATACCAATTGGGGTCTTGTAAGCGGTCTGGTAAGCCCATAGAGCATCATCTAACTTTTCAGACCAATCGGTCCTATTGGCATTGACAGTTTTGGACAAAATGCTCTTGATCTCCCTATTAGACACTTCAACCTGGCCACTTGCTTGAGGATGATAAGGCGTAGACACTTTGTGGTTGACACCATACTTGGAAAGCAAGGCATCAAAAGCTCTATTACAAAAATGCGATCCTCCATCACTAATAATTGTCCGAGGTGTACCAAACCTTGTGAAAGTGCTCTTCTTCAGAAATGCCACCACACTCCTAGCTTCATTGTTGGTCAAGGCTACGGCCTCGACCCATTTTGAGACATAATCAACCGCTACAAGAATGTAAGTGTTTCCACACGAGCTTACAAAAGGGCCCATAAAATTGATACCCCATACATCAAAGATATCAACTTCAAGAATGGTGTTTAGAGGCATCTCATGTTTGTTGGAAATCCCGCCCGCTCGTTGACATTGATCACATCTTTTTACTAGATCACTTGCATCTTTGAACAAGGTTGGCCAATAAAAACCACAACTCAGAACTTTCGAAGCCGTCCTCGCCCCTCCATGATGGCCACCATAGGGGGAGGAATGACAAGCCTCTAGAATGCTAAATTGCTCCTCCTCAGGTACACACCTCCGGATCACTCCGTCGGTGCAAATCTTGAACAAGTATGGCTCGTCCCAGTAAAAGTCCAAACTATCCCGTTTGAGCTTCTTCCTTTGGTTAGAAGAGAGCTCACACGGGATGATGCTAGTCACAAGGAAATTAGCAATGTCCACAAACCATGGCATATCACACATCAAGACAGAAAGTAGTTGCTCATCGGGGAATGTATCGTTGATCTCTAGGCCATCACACGGCCTACCTTCCTCCTCCAAGAAAGACAAATGATCCGCCACTTGGTTTTCACTACCTTTCCGGTCCACTATCTCCAAATCAAACTCTTGAAGTAATAAGACCCATCGCATCAGTCTAGCTTTGGAGTCTTTCTTTGTCATCAAATATCTAAGAGCTGCATGATCGGTGTGCACAATGACTTTGGCTCCCATAAGATATGGCCGAAATTTTTCCATGGCGAACACAGTAGCCAATAATTCCTTCTCAGTCACCGTGTAGTTCCTTTGAGCCTCATTCATAATCTTGCTCGCATAGTACACTAGATAAAACATTTTGTTCACTCTTTGACCCAAAACTGCCCCAACCACAACATCACTCGCGTCGCACATGAGCTCGAAAGTCAAGCTCCAATTAGGTGCGGTAATGATCGGGGTAGTGGTCAACTTAAGCTTGAGAAGCTCAAACGCTTCCATACATCTCTCATCGAACACAAACTTGGTATGCTTTTCTAGTAACTTGCAAAGAGGATTCACTACCTTTAAAAAGTCCTTGATAAATCGCCGGTAGAACCCCGCATGCCCAAGAAAACTCCTCACCCCCTTGACAGAAGTGGGGGGAGGAAGCCTTGCAATCACCTCTATCTTGGCTTTGTCGACTTCAATCCCATGCTTTGAAATTTATGGCCTAACACTATGCCCTCTTCAACCATGAAGTGGCATTTTTCCCAATTTAGCACAAGGTTGGTGTCTTCACACCGGGCCAAAACTCTAGCCAAATTTCCCAAACACTCTTCAAAGGAATCACCAACCACACTAAATCATCCATAAAGACCTCCAAAATGTCTTCCACCATATCGGTGAAAATAGCCATCATGCATCGTTGGAATCTCGCCGGAGCATTGCACAACCCGAACGGCATCCGAGAGAAAGCAAAGGTGCCATATGGATAAGTAAAGGTGGTCTTCTCTTGGTCCTCCGGAGCGATTAAGATTTTATTATACCCTGAATATCCATCCAAAAAGCAATAAAAGGCACGTCCCGCAAGACGATCAAGCATTTGGTCAAGGAATGGTAAAGGGAAATGATCCTTGCGGGTCACCTTGTTTAGCTTCCGGTAGTCCATGCATACCCTCCATCCGGTAACGGTCCGAGTGGGAATAAGTTCATTGTTGTCATTTTTCACCACAGTCATCCCACCCTTCTTCGGTACACATTGCACCGGAGAAGTCCACGAGCTATCTGAAATAGGGTACACAACCCCGGCATCTGACCATTTTATCACTTCTTTCTTCACCACCTCTTGCATTGCCTCGTTCAATCTTCTTTGATGCTCCAAGGAGGGTTTTGCATCATCCTCCAAAATGATTTTGTTCATGCAGAATGCGGGGCTTATTCCACGAATGTCGGTCAAAGTCCATCCAATTGCCCTTTTTCGCCTTTGAAGCACCGCCAATGTGGCATCAACCTGCATGTTAGTAAGACAAGAGGAAAGAATAACTGGTAGAGTTGAATTAGAGCCCAAGAATTCATACCTGAGGTGTGGAGGTAAAGGCTTCAACTCCAACATCGGGGGTTCCTCAATTGAAGGTTTTGTTGGTGGAGTTTTCCGGTTTTCAAGATCCAAAGACAATTTTCTAGGCTCATAGGAATAAGAGCCCATTCCATGTAAAGCATTCACGCACTCCACTCGGCCCGCATCATCATTGACATCCAAAGTCAACAATACGGCCTTCAAAGGGTCCTCAACATTGATCATTGCACTAATATCATCAATTATTACAGCCGTGACTAAATCCACAAACGAGCACACTTCGGTACAATTGGGCTGCTTCATTGACTTGCACACATGAAAGACTACCTTTTCATCACCCACCCTAAAAGTGAGTTCCCCTGCTTCCACATCTACTAGAGCCTTCCCCGTAGCAAGGAAAGGTCTCCCTAATATGATCGGGACCTCATAATCTACCTTACAATACAAGATGACAAAATCAGCTGGAAAGATAAATTTGTCCACCCGAACGAGCACATCATCAACAATACCCAATGGTCGCTTCATAGATCGGTCTGCCATTTGCAATCGCATGGAAGTTGGCCTTGGAGGCCCAATACCCAAAGTCTTTAAAACTGAGAAAGGCATTAAGTTGATGCTTGCCCCAAGATCATATAAAGCTTTGACAAAATCTGCACTACCAATAGTGCAGGGGAGAGTGAAAGCACCAGGATCCTCTAATTTTGGGGCCATTGAATGTACTATAGCACTAACTTGGTGGGTCATCTTGATAGTTTCACAGTCCATTGATCTTTTCTTTGTAACCAAATCTTGCATGAATTAAGCATAACCAGGTATTTGCTCCAAAGCCTCCACCAAAGGCACATTAATGGATAAGCTCTTCATCATGTCAATGAACTTTTTGAATTGATTCTCATTTTTCTGCTAGGCTAGCCTCGGAGGATAACGGGGGCCTAGGCAAAGGTGCCTTGGCTTTCGGCACAACCGGCTCCGGCATGTCAATTACGTGCTCCCTAGACGGGTTCAAGTCACTTTGTGTTTCCACCTCGGCCTCATTAATGTCAATCCTCACTTCATTGTTCACATTGTCATCAACCACATCTTCAACTACCAAAGGAACTTCATCTTCTCGCAACTCAACATCATCCACAACTTGCTTTTGTTTCGAGGCGTTCATATCACCGTCTCTCCCACTTCGTGTTGTAACCGCCATGACATGATTGTTCCCACCCTTAGGGTTCACTACCGTATCACTTGGTAGAGCACCCTTAGGGCGTGTATTCAAGGACTGAGAGATTTGACCTAGTTGCACCTCCAAATTCCTAATTGAAGTATTGTGAGAAGCCAATTGCGCATCGGAGCATTCTTTTTCATCATTTGTTCGAACATCATTTCAATTCTACCCATTTCATTGTTGAAAGAACTAGCACCTTGAGAAGGTAAAGGGGGTGGATTGTTCGATTGTTGGTACATTGGGGGCTTTTGAAAGCCTTGCCCCCGGTTTCCTTGGTTCCCATTGTTCCATCCACCGTGATTGTTATTTTTGCCCCAATTGTTGTTATTACCATTCCAATTCCCTTGGTTTCCTTGATGGTTGTTCTGATTGCCCCAGTTGTTGTTCCCCCTATTACCACTGTTTTGTTGTTTATTGCCCCAATTGCCCTGGGGTCGCCACTGTTGTTGGTTTGAAGAGTTGCCCCGTTGGCCTTGATAGTTATTCACATATTGAACCTCTTCACTCTGTTCATCATAGCCATCATTTTGAAACCCATCACAATCATCATCAAATTGCTCAACATTCCCTTGGTTGTGTTGTCTTATTTGCCTTCTCTTGTTGACAAGCATATTAACACCTTCAATGGCATTCATTTGGCGAGGATTTTGGACTTGTTGCAACTTTGCCTTAGCCAATTGGTTCATAGTAGTATTCAACTCCGCTATAGCTTGCCCATGGTCATGTAATTCCTTATGCAAATGAATAACCGTAGGGTCACCTTGAGGAACATTGGCCCTACTTTGCCATGCGGAGGATGTATCCGCCATCTCATCAAGAACGACACAAGCTTCATCATACGTCAATTTCATAAAATTACCCCCAGCGAGTTGATTGACTATGCATTGATTTGTAGTATTGATGCCCCGGTAGAAAGTTTGTTGCAACATACTCTCCGTCATGTCACTATTGGGGCATTCCTTCACCATCGTTCTATACCGCTCCCAAATCTCATGCAAAGGTTCCGTAGGCTCTTGCTTGAAGGCCAATATCTCATATCGAAGTGCCGCCATGTGCCCGGGTGAGAAAAATTTAGCAATAAACTTATCCGCCAACTCATCCCAAGTAGTGATGGAATGGTTGGGGAGTCTCTCGAGCCAGTCTAATGCTTTCCCCCGAAGTGAAAAGGGGAAAAGCCTCAACCTAAGAGCATCCTCGGACACATTCGTCAGCTTTCTACCCCAACATGTATCCACGAACCCCTTGAGATGTTTGTAGGCATTTAGATCCGCAGCGCCCGTGAAATACCCACGCTGCTCAAGTAAGGTCAACATCACATTAGTTATCTGAAAATTGCCCGCCCGGATTCTGGGTGGGACAATAGCACTTGCATAGCCTTGGTTCGGGAGCACTCGAGGAACCGCTCTTGGAGGTGGCGGAGGAGGGTCTGGAACATTTTCATTAGCATTGGCCCGGCGGCCTCGTCGTGGTCCGGGAGGTACAAGAGGCACCTCATCTTCTCCAATGTCATCTACCTCCTCCCCCGCAAGCACGTTTCCAAGAAGGTCATTAGCATTTAAAGCCATTTGGTACCTGAAGTATTCACACATACAAATTAGTAACAAATAAGGAAAGAAGAACAATACACAAAACTAACTAAATAGATAGCCAAAACCGTTAGCTCCCCGGCAACGGCGCCAAAAAGTGATCGCTGCCAACTCCGCACTACTAAAAAGTAGCAAGAGAGGGTCGCAATAGCTTTTACCCGATTTTGGGTCGGGATCGAATCCTCAGAGAGCTAGAATTGGAGTCTAGTATCTATCTAGTTTAGGAATGCGTATGTTCTCTTAATTACACTTCTTAACATTTTTGGGATTTTCTTTATAATTCTACTATTAACAAACTACAAATAGTAAATTAAGCTAAGAGTTAAATATTGCAGGTTGTATCTAATGGTTTAAAAGGCACTAGGGTAGTGACTTTCGCCTAGGTGGCCAATTGACAGGTACTTTCATCCAAAGCACGACTCACATGATTAGGGAATGTGTTATAACCGTTGCTCGATACTACCCACTCTACACCTCTCGGTAGAAAGAGTGATTTTGTCCAATTGACTTTCTCAAGACCAATTGGGTATGCATATTTGTCCAAGCAACTAGGGTTCAAGTCGGGTATTACTCTATCGAGGTTTAACCCTTTAATTGGGACTATCAAATCTCTTGAGTCCATTCCAATTCCTTGTTGAGTCAATTTTGGAGACTTAGACTCTCTTTCTCAAGAAGAGCCCAAGTCAACTTAGCCCAAACTAGTGTTTGCAACCACTAATTCATAAATTAAACCATAAAATTGACCCAAATAACAAACACCCATAGTCAATCTAACCTTAAATCACAACACCCATCAATTACCCACACTAGGGTTGAGCCACAACCCTAGCTAATGGGTCTAGCTCCTCATGCTTGAAGAGAAAATCAGACAAATATATGAAGAGAAACACATATTAATTAATTACTAAAGTAAATACAACGATTCAGTGATTAAAACTACGTAAAATTGCTAAAAAAAGTCTTCTCACGAGCTCAGCTTACGTAATACAATATTTGATACCCTAAAAATGGAAAAAGAATCTATTTATACTAAGCTGAAAAATCTTGACAAAATTGCCCCTGCGGGGTTAGTGCGGACCGCACAAAATGGACCGCGGTCCGCACTGGGCTTTGGCCTTCAAAATTTGATCTCTCTGAACTTGGGCTCCGCGGACCGCACAGAATGCACCACGGCCGCGGAGGTTTCTAGTGCGGTCCGCACAAAGTTGACCGCGGACCGCGATGGCTTAAAACTCTGAAAAGTGATCTCTCTGAATCTTCATACCGCGGACCGCAGAGAATGGACTACGGTCGCGGTGCCTTCAGTGCGGACCGCACAAAATGGTGTGCGGCCGCACTGCCTTGAAGCCTGGAAATCAGCTCTCTGAATCTTCCAATGCGGACCGCACAAAGTGGTGTGCGGCCGCACTGGGCATGTTCTGTACGAGATTGCCTTATTTTTGGTACTTGTGCAAGTTTTACTCTTTTTGAGCTGATCTCTGACATTTTGTCGCTTTGTTGATCAAACCTGCAATCAAGCACAAATCATAAGCCTTTGGGACTATTTTCTAAGAATATTTGATCAAAGCGTAAGCAAGAAGGAGTATAAAATGCGTCAAAATCCCTAGTTATCACTAAACAGCAATAAAATAGGCTAAAACATGATTTAATAATGCTAAGTAGCAGATAATATCATAACAATGCGGAAGTACAAGCCAAACACATCCCAAACCGGGGTGTCACTAGTCATGAGCATCTACTAAGGTCTAAATACAACTGACAAAGTCTGAAATGTACTATGTACAGACTAATAGAATAAAGAAGGAGAAGAGCAGTGCTGCGAACGCCGACAGCTACCTTGCTAAACTCCGATGACTCTGCCTCCGATCAACCAATACTCGCTACCGAGTTTAGAAAATACCTGAATCTACACACAAGGTGCATGGAGTAAAGTGAGTACTCCGACTCAGTGAGTAATAATCATAAATAAAGATTGAGAAATAAGAAATCACGAAAAGTGCATCAACATGCTGTATAGAAGTAGTACCAAACCAGTAAGAAAGCAATAAAGCTGTGAAATCTCTTAAAGCATCTTATCTCAGTTTAAAACTTCTTCAAAAATGGCTTTTCAACAGTTAAGCAACTGAATGCAAAACAACTAGAACGGATAAGCATAGAGAATCCGCCCCTCGGGTACAGTTACACAACTAAACAGGTAAATAACAGGTAAATGAACAGATAAACACATAAAGGTTCGCCCCTCGGGCTATAACTCAACAATTCCACCCCTCGGGCAAAATCTCAGATCAATACCAGCCCCTCGGGCGATCACATAAAACAATACCAGCCCCCCGGGCAATCACATAAAACAATACCAGCCCTTTGGGCTATATCTCACATCACAATGGGTACCCGCGCTCACAGGGGGTGTGCAGACTCCTAGAGGGCAATATCAAGCCATCTTGTGGCATCATAAATAGGCTCTCAGCCTCATATCAACATCAAGCCACCTCGTGGCATACAATCTCAGGCCCTCGGCCTCATAATCAAAATCAGTGTATCACCACTGCGGCGTGCAGCCCGACCCAAAAGATATCCTCACAACACAGGCCCTCGGCCTTATTCAGTCAAAATCACATAAGCCTCTTGGGCAGCAGTAAAACAGTGTTTCTCAGCCCAAAAAATCATTTAAATATCATTTGAGTATTAAAATTGAGTGAACATGGCTGAGTTTTGAAAAACAATGGAAATTAACATGACTAAGTTCAAGTATAAAGTCAAAACAGTGAGGAAATATCAACAAAAATCCCCGAAGGTTCAAATAATTGGCACGAAGCCCAAGTATGGCATTCAGCCCAAATAACAATGATAGCAAATATATTTCAGTCAAATACGCAGAAAAATCATCCATCGGGACGGACCAAGTTACAATCCCCAATAGTGCACGACCCCACGCTCATCATCAAGCGTGTGCCTCACCTCAATATAGCACTACGATGTGCAATCCGGGGTTTCAAACCCTCAGAACATCATTTACAATCATTACTCACCTCGAACCGGTCAAATCTCTAGCTCACGATGCCTTTGCCCCTTGAATCGGCCTCCACTCGCGTCGAATCTATCCACAATCAGAACGAGGATGTCAAAATAAGCTAAGGGAACGAAGCCCAAGCGATAATAATCAACAATTAGCACAAATCCCGAAATTACCAAAACCCGACCCCCGGACCCATGTCTCGGAATCCGATAAAATTAACATCTATAGAATCCTCATCATCTCACGAGTTCATACATATCAAATTTACCAAAATCCGACCTCATATGGTCACTCAAATCCTAAAAATTCACTCTCCAATTTCAAGCCCTAAATTCCCAACTCTTCCTCTAATTTCCCACAAATTTTCATGATTAAACAATGATAAAATCACCATAAACACAAGGTATAAAGTCCAAGTAGCTTACCTCTGTGGATACACTTGAAATCACAGCTTGGAGCTCCAAAATCGCACAAAAATAGTGAACAAAAGACTGAAAATCGCGAAGGGGCATTTTTATACATTCTGCCCAGCACTTCCGCATCTGCGGCACAATACACGCTTCTGCGGTACCTCATATGCGGTCTTACCTCCGCTTCTGCGGAAATCACTTACCAGCAAAAATTTCGCATCTGCGGTCATCCTTCCGCATCTGCGACTCCGCAGATGCGGTCTACATAGCCGCTTCTGCGGTTCCTGCCTCTCAAGCCTTTTTTTTGCTTCTGCGACAATTCAACCGCACATGCGGCGCCGCACCTACGGTCCCCAATCCACAAGTGCGAAAATACCAGAAGCAGCAAATTCAGCAGCTGCAACAAAATCCAAACTTCTCCGTTAACCATCCGAAATCACCCCGAGGCCCCCGAGACCTCAACCAAAAGCACAAACATATTCTAATACCTTATTCAAACTTGTTCCAATCATCAAAACACCTCAAACAACATCAAATCACCCAAAACACATCGGATTCAAGCCAAACTTTCTAAAATCTTCCTAGTTCATCTTTTGATCGAAAACCCAACCAAACCACGTCCGAATAATCTGAATTTTGCACACACATCCCAAATGACGAAGCTAATGCCACTCTCGGAATTCCATTCCGCCCCTTATATCAAAATCTCGCATACCAACCGAAAATCGCCAAAATCTCAATTTCGCCAATTCAAGCCTAAACCTTCCACGAACTTCCAAAATGCATTCCAATCATGCTTCTAAGTCCCAAATCACCTAACAGAGCTAACCAAATCATAAAAATTCCGATCCGAGATCATATACAAGCAAGTCAAATATTGGTCAAACCTTTCAAATTTTCAAGCTTCAACTGGGAACTGTTCTTCCAAATTCATTCCGATTACCCTGAAAACCAAAACCAACGTTTTACATGAGTCGTAATACATCACACGGGGCAAGTCGTGCCCGGGAACTGACGAACAAAGTGTAAAAGCTCAAAACGACCGTTCGGTCGTTACATTTATACATTTATTCTCAATCCTGGGAAGCAATATCCTCATTTATAAATATCAAGGCAAGCAATACAAGCATGCGCAAATCATGCCGAGGACGTACGGCCCGATCCAACAATATTTAAACTGTGCACTGCCAGAGGGTCGAATGGCGTGAACCATAGATGCATCTATTACCCCGCTCGCGAATCATATATGCGGCGCGGTCAAACATAAATAAACAATCACCCCGCTCACGAATCATACATGCGACGCAGGTACACATAGAAACACACATTCAAACAGTCAATCAAAACATCATCAAGGAGACAATTATTCAAGGAAGTATCAATTTCTCTTTTACAAGTCGAGAAAACGAAGTTTAACTCTTTTAGAAAATTATTTACCACTTCGATGCAATTAAAGCAGTTTAAACTGTCAATAAGGTTACAATTATTTCAAGAAAAGCATGTTTTTGGGTCCTAGACTACCCGGACTAAAGCATAATAGTAGCTACGCACGGACTCTCGTCACTTCGTGCGTACGTAGCCCCCCACACATAGAAGCACATATCCAATTAATTCACCTATGGGGACAATTCCCTCTTACAAGGTTAGAAAGGAGACTCACCTCGCTCAGAAGTTCCAAAACCGGCTTCCAAGCCCTTCTGACGACTCAAATCGATGCACAACGCTCCAAAACTAGCCAATAAATGAGAAAATCCATAAATATATACTCTAATACTCACAACAATTCAATTTAGATAAATTCCTAACTCCGTTCGAAAAGATGACAAAATCTCCCTCGGGCCCACGTGGCCGAATTCCGAAAAACTCACAAAATCTGACAAACCATTCCGATACGAGTTCAACCATACCAATTTTACCAAATTCCGATAACAACTTGACCTCCAAATCTTGAATTTTCGTTCTTGAAAAGTTTTGCAAAAATCTTAATGTCTTCCATTCAAATCCTAAATAAATGATGAATATAACCTTAGAATCATGAAGTATAATTACTTTCGGACATAGAACACTTACGCCCAATCCATTTGGTGAAAATCGCCTCAAAAATCGCTTCAATCCGAGCTCCATAGCTCCAAATATGTTAAAAATAGCTGAAACCTCGAAATATAACTTCTGCCCAGGTATTTACTCTTCGCGATCGTGGAAAATTGTTCACAATCGCAAAGCACAACATTTCTTAGCCCAAAATTTTCCTTTCGCGATCGCGGAAAAAGCTTCGCGATCGCGAAGAACAAATACCCAGCTTTTCCAGACAGTCTCTAGTATAATGGCCATATTTTTTTGTACAAAACTCCAAATTGCAAATGGTTTAACTTTTTGAAAACTAGACTCCAAGGACTACAACTTTCTTGCTTTGCTCATCTCCCAGTTCCTTTTATCTTACAAGATAAAGGCTTCCAAAGTCAGCCCTGTGCAACACAAATTTCTTCTTCGCAATTTCCAAACTCTTCCTGGATAGGCTGTAGTGTACCACTCATAACTTTTCGTACACAGCTCCAAATACCAAATGGTTTAATTTTCTGAAAACTAGACACAAAGGGCTACAACTTTTATTTTTGGATCATCTCCAAAAATTCCTTATAGATTGCGAGATACAAGCTTCCAAAGTCGGGTCAGTGCAGCATAAACTTTCCTCTACGCGATCGCGAAAGGCCTCCCGCGATCGCGAATCACTGGCCATTTTCTCCCACTTTACTCACCGCTATTGCGACCAGTTCCCCACGATAGCGTAGCATACTGCTGTAGCCAAAAACCAGCAGCTAAAAATGGCCTAAAAATGGTACGAAATCACCCCGAAACTCACCCGAGCCCCTCGGGACCCTGTCCGAACATACCGACAAGTCTCAAAACGTATCACGGACTTAGTCGAGGCCTCAAATCACATCAAACAACGTTAAAAACACGAATCACACCCCAATTCGAGTCTAATGAAACTAAGAATTCTAATTTCTACATTCGATGCCGAAACCCATCAAATCACGTCCGATTGACATCAAATTTTGCACACAAGTCACATTCGACATTATGGACCTACTCCAACTTCCGGAATTGGATTCCGACCACGATATCAAAAAGTCCACTTCCGGTAAAACTCCTCAAAAACCTTCAAATTTCTATCTTTAGCCAAATGACTCCAAAATGACCTACGGGACCTCCGAATTTACTTCTGATCGCGCTCCCAACATCAGAATCACCATACAGAGCTATTCCCAGACTCGGAATCCCAAACGGACATTGATAACACTGAAATGCACTTCAACCCAAACTCATGAAATTCTTCCGAAAATGCTAACTTCCACAATAGGTGCCGAAACGTTCCCGGGTCTTCCAAAACCCGATCCGGACATACGCCCAAGTCCGAAATCATCATACGAACCTGCTGGAACCTTCTGATGACGTCCAAATCCACTACTAAAAAGTAAATGGACACGGTCGCATGCAATATAATTTACCCAACTATGAGTCAGGGTCGAATCCCACAGAGAACAATATGTAGACGATTAGGAATGTAAGAAAATTATCACTTATTGCGCAATGCCAAACACTAAGAATTTGGTTTAAAAAGTGTTTATAACTAAATACGAAAATGTAAACTAACCTAGAAAACAAATAAAATGATCAATGGCTACAAGTATGGTTGCATCGGGAATTACACTGAAGTAACGATCCAATGTATTTCATGATTTTACAAATATGAGCGAGTTTATGTTAATTAGCCACGGGTAATAATTCTATATTAGCTTCTTTCGAAGACTAACAAGACTTCCTAATTGAATTATTCCTAAAACAATTAAGAGATTAAGCACTCTCGGATATGGCTAGAAGTAGTTCAATCCTATCCCTAGGTAGAATCTATAAAATGAGGGTTAACGCCTCAAGTTATTGTTAATTAATCTTTCCCAACCCCAAATTATCTTTTCCAAAATTAATTCAGAGTTAATGGGCGAGTCCTAGGGTTAGCTAATCCCTTTGGAAACATTAAAGAACAAGAATAATTAAAATAACAATAACTCACTTCATAAAAGAATAAAAATCATTCAATACATAAGCACAACAAGGTATTTAATCCACACTTTAAATATGAGTATTTCCATAAACAAGATTCAAGTGTTGGAAATAAATACTACACACTTAAATATTCAATACAAAACAAGGAAATGAAGAAATAAACATAAATGGGTAAGAAATCCTTAACCACAAGCTTCAAATCTTCAAGACCCAAGTGTGTGTGCAAACCCTAGCTTCAAGACTTGTTCTTCTCTAGTCTAAGAACTCAAAATATGCTAAAGATGTTCAGATGTTGTCAAAGATCCTTCTAGGTCGAGTATTTGTGGGTTTGGAAATGAGAAAATGTGAAATGCCTAATTTGCCCAGGTCTGATGCCCGTTGACCGCATCTGCGGATGAATCCACGCAGATGCGGATATATTATCACAGAAGCGGAAAGTTGAAGTTTGTCTGGCACCGCGGACGCGGACTCCAAAGCGCAAATGCGCTACTGCAGAAGCGGAAAATAACTTGCAGATGCGATTCCTGGCAAATGATCCATCTCCGCAGATACGCTTCTACTCCCCGCAGACGCGGGATCGCTTCTGCGACAACTCTTTCGCAGATGCGGAATTACTGGAGAGTTTTGCATTGTTTTCACCCTCTTTTGCTCAATTCCACTTCAATTAAATTCAAATCACTTCATAGCATCATTTACCTGAAAATCTAACAATACACACCATAAACGACCTCATATTATAGTTAAAGGACATAAAAGCTAAGGAAAAGAGACTAGATTGAGTGGTAAAATCACCACTCATCACCTTCGAATCCCGATTCCGACGTCATTTACTCAAAAATTCAATCTTAGTCAATTCTTTCAACTTAAAGCTTCTGAAATGAGAATTCTCTTTCCAAATCAACTCCGAACTTCCCGAAATTCAATTCCGACCAAATGTACAAGTCATAATACCTGAAGTGAAGCTGCTCATGGCCTCAAACTGCTGAACATCGCGCTAGAGCTCAAAACGACCGGTCGGGTCGTTACATTCTCTCCCACTTAAACATACGTTCGTCCTCGAACGTGCTAAGAACTGCGCTGGATTTGTTCGAAATCACTGTTTAACACCTCGTGCACCTACCCGTGCTACTACAACCCAGTTGATCACATTAGCTCGATCAATTCTGAAGATATTCCCTTTTTATTCAAGCAAATAAACTTAGAGCCCAATTTCAACATCCGAAATTCTCTGCCAGGCCTGCTTCCAATATATGAACACCATATCAATCACTACACGAGGTACTAGAACATGACTGCATGCCTTTGCTGAATTCTCATTATGCACCACCTCATTCACAAGACTATTATAACATTCTCTGGTCATAATAACCGACATTCCCCGAATCTGATGCTCACAATGCACCCCATGTTCTATAAGTCTTGTTCCAACTCTTACAATACCGCTACGACGGAAGAGACGTGTAGAAATTCATAACCAACTGCCGAGTCAACAAATCATTGAGGCTATACTCCTGACAAGAACCATTACCTCATTTTGAACCAAATAATGGTATTTGCTCTTTAATATACTTCATATAATCCGATCGCACTGATCCTAGATCTAATAATCTCGTCTTACCCAGTACGAGCTGCTCAGGCAATAAGCCACTCCAGACATGACCAAATGTCTCATATGATGCCACAAGGTGCCAATAGGCTACCAACTCGAACGTGATACATAAGGAAAATGAACTCTGGAAGGGACTACTCAACCTACGAAACTAATTAGACAACCGAGAAGGTGTTATAAACCTCCCCCGGAAAAAAAATGGGAAACGAAACACACAAAATAGAATGTAGGGGACTGTACTCAACATCACACTGTTGCGGCGTGCAACCCGATCCCATTAACATACCTGTGGCGGCGTGCCACCCGATCCACACATAAAATCTATATAAGGAGATACATACCGAGCTAGACTGCTCATTACTACAAAATACCGAACATCGGCCACAAGCACGCTAAGTGCATAATACAATCCCTGGGGAGACAGATAGCGCCATACGCTACAAAACTCAAGCACAACTGGGGTACGATATATGATCTGAAACTAATGAGCCATCCTGCTCAATAACACCATCGCTACGCGGGACCTCAACACATAAGATAATTATCAAGCCGTTTCACAACTCACACGGCACGATATAATATTACATGAAATAGCCGAGGACGAAACGACATCCAACATCCGAATACTGTTCCATAAGGAGTGTTATGCTGAAATGAACACATCCGGCCTGATATAGAGCCCATATTCATATTTAAATCCATTCACAGACCTCAAGCCGATTCTGATCGTACCGATCTAGGCCAATAATCTTTCCTGGGTCCATAATAACCCCTTTTTTCCCATAACACACAAGAACAACCGTCCAATCCGGAACAACCTTCCACATTCCACAACCAAATGAATCGAGCGCCCTTCAGGCATAAATTTTCAATTAGCGATAGTACCACAATCTCCATACTTGGTTTAAATCCTCAATCAATTAAGTGACTACACGTCACACTTATACAATCTTTCCGTGGGATATGCTCCCATGGCCTTCTGCACCAGGTAACAAGTCTGCACATCCATACCACCAGCCATACAAATGCTGCAAAGCGAATCAAGGATCTGCAAGTCAATACACAAAACCTCTTACTCATGACACTGATATCAGGTGACGCTAAAGATAATACCATCTTACTCTAAACATCTAAATTCTTTTCCTGCTCATCCGAGCCCGTGACCTCCTTGTCAACACCGAACCGCAACCGTGATTCTCAACTTCCAAATCCCACGCTACTCACGGCACTTAATCATGACAATGCGCAAGAGTACAAAAATTTCATCATAACTCCTGAACCACTAATAGGGTAAACAACCTATGACTAAATTCTCATAACTGCAGAAAATACCAACCTCAAGTAGTGGTCTAAACCACCATAACTCTTCCGGGATCCATCTGCACATAATAGGCCATAGTACTCGAAAGCCTCTAAATGGAATCAATTACGGTGACCGTCAAACCTCACACACATTACTGTAATCATGTGTATAACTTAACACGCTGAAGGAACTAATCATTGCCACCATTATACCAATTCAACCATTGCTGACTGATTTTACTTCTTCCAATTTACTCTGGGCTTGACTTAGGAATAATAGTAGCCCCATTCAAAACATCACGAACCCAAATTCGCACTCATCCTGAGTGACCCTATTCGACGAGACCACCTTGTCTCCAACCCCATGAACTGTTTCATACCCTCCTTGGACGCACATTCGCATCATCAACTGATACACCCATTCTGATAATTCCTCTACGAATTTGAAGTCTTTTTCTCATTTTCCTCCCAATGCTACACTGCAAGTCAAAAATATCATAGAACATTCCGAGCCTCTTATCATAATCTTCTACAAAAGCTCGATTCTTAACCATACTCCAGGCTTGAATCCTTATGCACCGCATTTTTAACCTTTGAATTCACTAGGACCGTTGTTGAGAGTCACCCATTCTGGCTTGGCCCCGAATATAATCAACTCCAAGGCTCCGCTGTCATATGAACACCCATCTCAATGAAGCACTCGACTGAATCACTTTCCTTGTAGATCACCTCTATACGAAGCATAAATCCTGAATCTTCCCAAAGCCTGAACATGAGTCAACAAGGCCAACTATAGCACACATTTATCAATTCCTTTGCTCAAATTACCACTTATGTTCTTTTCCCTTAGCTGTAATAACTCACCAATACGCCGATAACCCGAACCTCACAAGTAGATAACCATGCAACCCAATCATAGGCGGTGGGACTCTCCCACTTAGCTTGAAGCCACTATTACACAACTCTGGAACCCACCAAGATTCTTTATCTCTTATTGACATGACCTTGTGCAATCAAACCGCCAGATTCCTCGAATCCTTCCGTTAGTGTTTCATGAACGCTTTGAATCTCTAGCAACATTCGCATATTCGACCTCTTACTAGATAGTTAGTAAAATCCTTCGCAGGAGCTTCGCCAACCACGCGACCACTGACCTTCTCACAGGAGATAACTCACCTGTGGAAATTACACGCCGACATCTTCCAACGTTGCTGCACGGGGTACAATCACTATGACATCAATAACCCATTCTGATCCCGTGCTCATTCACCAACTGTACTAGTCCGTTCATTTCTTATGGACATCAACTAAATGCGCGAAAATATCTTCTAATTAAAAGTTATATTGCTTCCTTCTTCGTATCAAGCAACCCCCTTTCTGTTGCATCCAATATCCCGCCGTATAATAGCCAATATTTCAAATTAAGCCCGCGGACCCAATCATCGTCCACTAAAATTCCCAAATCACTCTAAACGTTTCCTCAAGGTGTGGAGTTATCATGCCACTGAACCCATATGCTACTCTGCCACTCTCCTACTTTGGTCAAACTCACTCCTTTAGGCAACTACTCAACTCCTGTTTCCCACACTTGGCCTTCTAGGAGTTTAATCACCACAAGACACTTCCCACATGCCCTTTCTCATCCTTCGCTGCCCAGTCAAATACGCAGGAGGAAACATCACGCACCACATCTGTAGTACCATTACAATTCCTCGATTCCCGATTTAGAACCATCGCTTCACGTCGCATAAGATTGAATGGGAAGGAAATAAAGGCATAAGCCTCAAAGGAATCAAACCGCACGATGAGGAATCAAGAAGGGAAGTGCTCCTAACAGCCCTATAGTCTCTCGAAGATAAGTACAGACGTCTCCATACCGATCCGCAAGACTATACTAGACTCGCTCATGACTCGTGAGACCTAAGTGAACCTAGTGCTCTGATACCATGTTGTCACGACCCAAAATCCACTAAGGGTCGTGATGGCACCGGACACCACTGTCAGGCAAGCCAACACCAAGAAGTTAATTAAATTCCCATTTTAGTATTTGTTGAAATCATTCCTTTTATACATTAAATAATAAATAATGAAATTCATTGAAATAAGATGATGTCTTTAACAAGATTATTATTTAATAATCCCATAATCATCACAGAACCCGGTGTCACAAGTGCATGAGCTATTTCTAGGAAATCAAATAAAGTGCAATAACTGTCCGAAATATAAATTGGACAGAAGGTAAATACTATACGCTGAAAGAGACTATGCCGGCTGCGGATCGCCTCGAGATGCAGCTCACCTAAGTCTCCGTATCATCCCTGCTGCTACGCCCACTAGGCCGTTAGGGGTATATGTGCCTGTGCAACAAAAATGCACAGCAAGTGTAGCATGAGTACAAAAACAACGTGTACTCAGTAAGTATCTCGTCTAATCTCGAAGAAGTAGAGACGAGAGGTCGACTTCGATACTTACTAGTGGTCCAATAATAATATACCAATAATATAGTAAATCGATGGTTTTTATAAAAAATGGTTGTAACTCAATAGCATGAAGCAAGTAAACAATTCTCTTATTCATAGGGAAATTTCCAAATTAGTTTTCATCATTTATACATTTATTCTCAATCCGGGGAAGCAATATCCTCACTTATAAATATCAAGGCAAGCAATACAAGCATGCGCAAATCATGCCGAGGACGTACGACCCGATCCAACAATATTAAAACTGTGCACTGCCAGAGGATCGAATGGCGCGAACCATACATGCATCTATTACCCCGCTCGCGAATCATACATGCGACGTGGTCAAACATAAATAAACAATCACCCCGCTCGCGAATCATACATGCGACGCAGGGAACTTCATCAAGGAGATAATTATTCAAGGAAGTATCAATTTCTCTTTTACAAGTCGAGAAAACGAAGTTTAACTCTTTTAGAAAATTATTTACCACTTCGATGCAATTAAAGCAATTTAAACTGTCAATAAGGTTACAATTATTACAAGTAAAGCATGTTTTTGGGTCCTAGACTACCCGGACTTAAGCATAATAGTACCTACGCACGGACTATCGTCACTTCGTGCGTACGTAGCCCCCACACATAGAAGCACATATCCAATTAATTCACCTATGGGGACAATTTCCTCTTACAAGGTTAGAAAGGAGACTCACCTCGCTCCGAAGTTCCAAAACCGGCTTCCAAGCCCTTCTGACGACTCAAATCTATGCACAACGCTCCAAAACTAGCCAATAAATGAGAAAATCCATAAATATATACTCTAATACTCACAACAATTCAATTTAGATAAATTCCTAACTCCGTTCGAAAAGTTGAAAAAATCGCCCTCGGGCCCACATGCCCGGATTTCGAAAAACTCACAAAATCCGACAACCCATTCCGATACAAGTTCAACCATGCCAATTTTACCAAATTCCGATAACAACTTGACCTCCAAATCATGAATTTTCGTTCTTGAAAAGATTTGCAAAAATCTTGATTTCTTCCATTTAAATCCGAAATAAATGATGAATACAACCATAAAATCATGAAGTACAATTACTTTAGGACATAGAACACTTACCCAAATCCATATGGTAAAAATCGCCTAAAAAATCGCTTCAATCCGAGCTCCATAGCTCCAAATATGTTATAAATGGCTGAAACCTAGAAATATAACTTCTGCCCAGGTATTTACTCTTCGCGATCGCGGAAAATTGTTCGCAATCTCGAAGCACAACATTTCTCAGCCCAAAATTTTCCCTTCGCCATTGCGGAAAAAGCCTCGCAATCGCGAAGAACAAATGCCCAGCTCTTCCAGACAGTCTCTAGTATAATGGCCAAAATATTTTGTACAAAACTCCAAATTGCAAATGGTTTAACTTTTTGTAAACTAGACTCCAAGGACTACAACTTTCGTGCTTTTCTCATATCCCAGTTCCTCTTAGATTACAAGATATAAGCTTCCAAATTCATCCCTGTGCAACACAAATTTCTTCTTTGCAATTTCCAAACTCTTCCCGGATAGGCTGTAGTGTACCACTCATAACTTTTCGTACACAGCTCCAAATACCAAATGGTTTAATTTTCTGAAAACTAGACACAAAGGGCTACAACTATCATTTTTGGATCATCTCTAAAAATTCCTTATAGAATGCGAGATACAAGCTTCCAATGTCAGGTCAGTGCAGCATAAACTTTCCTCTACGCGATCGCGAAAGGCCTCCCGCGATCGCGAATCACTGGCCATTTTCTCCCACTTTACTCACCGCTATCACGACCAGTTTCCCACGATCGCGTAGCATACTGCTGCAGCCAAAAACCAGCAGCTAAAAATGGCCTAAAAATGGTCCAAAATCACCCCGAAACTCACCCGAGCCCTTCGGGACCCCGTCCGAACATACCGACAAGTCTAGAAACGTATCACGGACTTAGTCGAGGCCTCAAATCACATCAAACAATGTAAAAAACACGAATCACACCCCAATTCGAGTCTAATGAAACTAAGAAATTCTAATTTCTACATTCGATGACGAAACCTAGCAAATCACGTCCGATTGACATCTAATTTTGCACACAAGTCACATTCGACATTACGGACCTACTCCAACTTTCGGAATGGGATTCCGACCCCGATATCAAAAGGTCCACTTCCGGTCAAACTCCTCAAAAACCTTCAAATTTCTATCTTTAGCCAAATGACTTCAAAATAACCCACGGACCTCCGAATTCACTTCCGATCGCACTCCCAACACCAGAATCACCATACAGAGCTATTCCCAGACTCGGAATCCCAAACGGAAATTGATAACACTGAAATGCACTTCAACCCAAACTCATGAAATTCTTCCAAAAATGCTAACTTCCGCAATAGGTGCCGAAACGTTCTCGGGTCTTCCAAAACCCGATCTGGACCTGCTGGAACCTTCGAATCCCGATTTCGACGTCGTTTACTCAAAAATCCAATCTTAGTCAATTCTTTCAACTTAAAGCTTCCAAAATGAGAATTCTCTTTCCAAATCAACTCCGAACTTCCTGAAATTCAATTCCGACCATATGTACAAGTCATAATACCTGAAGTGAAGCTGCTCATGGCCTCAAACTGCTGAACGTCGCGCTAGAGCTCAAAACGACTGGTCGGGTCGTTACAATCACTTGACTTTACATAGTCAAACATGATAATTCCTCTAGAGAGTAATTGTCTAAGGGTTTTATGTCTTCATCGTATATGACGAGATTTACCGTTATACATAACGCTCCCAGCCCTTCCAATTGCCGCTTGACTATCGCAATGTATGCATATTGGTGCCAACGGTTTGGTCCAAAATGGAATATCTTCCAAGAAATTCCGGAGCCATTCAGCTTCTTCACCGGCTTTATCTAAAGCTATGAATTCAGCCTCCATTATAGGGCGGGCAATACAAGATTGTTTGGACGACTTCCAAGATACCGCTCCTCCACCGATAGTGAATACATATCCACTTGTGGACTTGGAATCAGTTGATCCGGTGATCCAATTTGCATCGCAGTATCCCTCAATGACCGCAGGATATTTATTTAGTGCAAAGCAAAGTTCTGGGTATGTACTAAATACCCCAAAACTCGTTTCATGGCCATCCAATGAGATTGACCTGGATTGCTCGTATATCGACTCAATTTACTTATAGCACAAGCTATATCTGGTCGTGTACAATTCATGATGTACATTAAGAAACCCAACACACGAGCATAATCCAATTGTGATATGTTTTGGCCTTTGTTCTTTGCTAATGCAAGGTTCACGTCAATTGGAGTCTTTGCAACTTTAAAGCCCAAGTGCTTGAATTTTTCAATTACTGTCTTAATATAATGAGATTGTGACAATGCCAGGCCCTGAGAAGTCTTATGGATCTTACTTCTCAGAATTAAATCAGCAACTCCCAAGTCTTTCATATCAAACTTGCTAGTTTGCATGCACTTAGTCGCATTTATGTTGGCAATGTCATTACTCATTATCAGCATATCATCCACATATAAGCAAACAATGACTATGCGATTTGGAACATTTTGAATGTACACACATTTATCACATTCATTTATTTTAAAACCATTTGACAACATTGTTTGGTCAAATTTCGCATGCCATTGTTTGGGTGCTTGTTTTAGTTCGTAAAGGGACTTAACAAGTCTACATACCTTCTTTTCTGTACATGGAACCACAAACCCTTCAGGTTGTTCCATGTAAATTTCTTCCTCCAACTCTCCATTTAAGAAGGCTGTCTTAACATCCATTTGATGAATTTCAAGACCATAAACTGCAGCTAATGCTACTAACGTTCGTATGGACGTAATTCTTGTAACTGGAGAGTATGTATCGAAATAGTCAAGACCTTCTCGTTGTCTATACCCTTTGACCACAAGTCTTTCCTTAAATTTGTCAATAGTGCCATCATCTTTCATTTTCCTCTTAAAGATCCATTTAAACCCCAACGGTTTATTTCTAGGAGGAAGATCAACCAATTCCCATGTGTGGTTGTTCAGTATGGATTCTATTTCACTATTGACTGCCTCTTTCCAAAATAATGATTCCGAAGAAGACATAGCTTCTTTAAATGTTTGAGGCTCATTTTCCAATAAGAAAGTCACAAAATCTGGTCCAAATGAAGTAGACGTTCTTTGATGTTTACTACGTCTTGGATCCTCCTGGTTAAGTGTACTTTCTTTTGTTTCTTCCCGAGGTCGTTTAGATCCTTCACCAATCGACTCACATTCCTTTTTATACGTATATATATTTTCAAAGAACTCAGCATTATCTGATTCTATAACTATATTATTATGAATGTCGGGATTTTCTGATTTATGAACCAGAAATTGATATGCTTTACTATTAGTCGCATATCCTATGAAAACACAATCAACGGTTTTCGGTCCTATTTTTACCCTTTTGGGTTTAGGAACTTGCACTTTTGCCAAACACCCCCACACTTTAAAATAATTCAAGTTGGGCTTCTTTCCTATCCATTTTTCATATGGAATGGATTGTGTTTTTCTATGGGGTACTCGATTTAGTATTCGGCTANATTCGCAAGTAAGGATTAATTGCATCTGGATAAGTAGGTTTCCCTTTGAACTTTCCATAGTGAACTTATGTCGGATATACTCGATCAATCGGTAGATTTGATATCTTTGAACCGTCGAACTTTAGTGTATACCTAGACAACCACAAGTCACACAACCAACCCTTAACCGTCTTTGGTTCTCATTGTTGTGTTCATTTCAGCCATGAACACCGCCTGGTTTCATAAGTGCGTAGAGAACTGGCCTTACAATGTTCTCCTTGAAGCGGCTAACACTTCACACTTACATAGGTGATTCCTAAACGTGTCATCCCGTAGATACACTATTTGATATACCCTGTATCAAATTTAGAAATCATTAAAAAGCCTTAATGCTTTATCCTTGGTACTGAACATTGTCTCATCACGAGAATGGACCAAAAGTTTAGTTGACAATGTTGAACCGTCATAAATGACTTTGTTTGATCTCCTTGAACCTAGATCTTGGGATCTCCAGTCTTCCAGGTAGAGTTACCGCCACTATGACTTGTTCTCGGCCACAGTCCCATTCCCCTTGATGACTTCTCAACTACCTCTCTAGTTAGGCCTTTTGTAAGTGGATCCAACACATTATCACTTGACTTTACATAATCAATCGTGATAATTACTCTAGAGAGTAACTGCCTAACGGTTTTATGTCTTCGCCGTATATGACGAGACTTACCGTTATACATAACGCTCCCAGCCCTTCCAATTGCCGCTTGACTATCACAATGTATGCATATTGGTGCCAACAGTTTGGGCCAAAATGGAATATCTTCCAAGAAATTTCGGAGCCATTCAGCTTCTTCACCGGCTTTATCCAAGGCTATGAACTCAGCCTCCATTGTAGAGCGGGCAATACAAGTTTGTTTGGATGACTTCCAAGATACCGCTCCTCCACCGATAGTGAATACATATCCACTTGTGGACTTGGAATCAGTTGATCCGGTGATCCAATTTGCATCACAGTAACCGCAAGATATTTATTGTAGTGCAAAGCAAAGTCCTGGGTATGTACTAAATACCCCAAAACTCGTTTCATGGCCATCCAATGAGATTGGCCTGGATTGCTCGTATATCGACTCAATTTACTTATAGCACAAGCTATATCTGGTCGTGTACAATTCATGATGTACATTAAGCAACCCAACACACGAGCATAATCCAATTGTGATATGCTCTGGCCTTTGTTCTTTGCTAATGCAAGATTCACATCAATTGGAGTCTTTGCAACTTTAAAGCCCAAGTGCTTGAATTTTTCAAGTACTGTCTTAATATAATGAGATTGTGACAATCGTAGACCTTGAGAAGTCTTATGGATCTTAATTCCCAGAATTACATCAGCAACTCCCAAGTCTTTCATATCAAACTTGCTAGTTAGCATATGCTTAGTAGCATTTATGTCGGCAATGTCATTACTCATTATGAGCATATCATCCACATATAAGCAAACAATGACTATGTGATTTGGAACATTTTTAATGTACACACATTTATCACATTCATTTATCTTAAATCCATTTGACAACATTGTTTGGTCAAATTTAGCATGCCATTGTTTGGGTACTTGTTTTAATCCGTAAAGGGACATAACAAGTCTACAGACCTTCTTTTCATTACCTGGAACCACAAACCCTTCAGGTTGTTCCATGTAGATTTCTTCCTCCAACTCTCCATTTAAGAAGGCCGTCTTAACATCCATTTGATGAATTTCAAGACCATAAACTGCAGCTAACGCTACTAACGTTCGTATGGACATAATTCTTGTAACTGGAGAGTATGTATCAAAATAGTCAAGACCTTCTCGTTGTCTATACCCTTTGACCACAAGTCTTGCCTTATACTTGTCAATAGTGCCATCATCTTTTATTTTTCTCTTAAAGATCCATTTAGAACCCAACGGTTTATTTCCAGGAGGAAGATCAACCAATTCCCATGTATGGTTGTTCAGTATGGATTCTATTTCACTATTGACTGCCTCTTTCCATAACAATGATTCCGAAGAAGACATAGCTTCCTTAAACGTTTGAGGCTCACTTTCCAATAAGAAAGTCACAAAATCTGGTCCAAAAGAAGTAGACGTTCTTTGACGTTTACTACGTCTTGGATCCTCCTGGTTAAGTGTACTTTCTTTTGTTTCTTCCCGAGGTCGTTTAGATCCTTCACCAATCGACTCACATTCCTTTTTATACGGATATATCTTTTCAAAGAACTCAGCATTATCTGATTCTATAATCGTATTATTATGAATGTCGGGATTTTCTGATTTATGAACCAGAAATCGATATGCTTTACTATTAGTCGCATATCCTATGAAAACACAATCAACGGTTTTCGGTCCTATTTTTACCCTTTTGGGTTTAGGAACTTGCACTTTTGCCAAACACCCCCACACTTTAAAATAATTCAAGTTGGGCTTCCTTCCTTTCAATTTTCATATGGAATGGATTGTGTTTTGCTATGGGGTACTCGATTTAGCATTCGGTTAGCCGTAAGAACGGCTTCCCCCCACAAGTTCTGTGGCAAACCAGAACTTATCAATAATGCGTTCATCATCTCCTTTATTGAACGATTCTTTCTTTCTGCAATCCCATTGGATTGGGGCGTGTAAGGGGCCGTTGTTTGATGAATAATTCCATATTCTAAACATATTTGTTCAAAAGGAGATTCAATTCACCACCCCTATCACTTCTTATCATTTTGATTTTCTTATTAAGTTGTGTTTCAACTTCATTTTTGTATTTCTTGAATGCGTCTATTGCTTCATCTTTACTATTAAGTAAGTAAACATAGCAATATCGAGTACTATCGTCAATAAAAGTTATGAAATACATTTTTTCACCGCGAGATGATATTGACTTCATGTCACAAATATCTGTGTGAATTAAGTCTAAAGGATTTGAATTCCTTTCAACTGACTTATAAGTATGTTTAACATACTTAGATTCCACACATACTTGACATTTTGATTTGTCACATTCTAACTTGGGCAATACTTCTAAATTAACCATTTTCCGTAAGGTTTTATAATTGACATGACCCAAACGTATATGCCATAATTCATTTGACTCAAGTAAGTAAGACGAAGCTGAAACTTTATTATTATTTTCCACAACCATTACATTCAGCTTGAAAAGGCCCTCAGTGAGGTAACCTTTTCCTACAAACATTTCATTCTTACTTATTACAACCTTATCAGAAACAAAAATACATTTAAAACCATTCTTAAAAAGAAGTCCAGTAGAGACTAAATTCTTCCTAATCTCGGGAACATGAAGGACGTTGTTCAAAGTCACCACTTTGCCGGAAGTCATTTTGAGAAATATCTTCCCACATCCTTCAATCTTCGCCTTTGAAGCATTTCCCATAGAAATCGTCTCATCAGGTCCAACAGGAGCATAAGAAGCAAAAGCTTCTCTAACAGCACAAACATGGCGAGTGGCTCCAGAATCAATCCATCACTCTTTAGGATTGCCCACCAAGTTGCATTCGAAAAGCATGGCACATAAATGATCAACATCATCATGCTTTTCAACCATGTTTGCTTGACCCTTCTTCTTGTCTTTCTTCAGAGCACGACACTCCGTAGATTTGTGTCCGGTTTTTCCACAGTTGTAGCAGTTTCCACTGAACCGCTTCTTGCTTGGGTTGTATTTCGGTCCAGAAGCTTTCTTCCTCTTTTTGTTCTCTTCAACAATATTTGCTCCCATTATTGCTGAGTTTCCACGGCCTCTCTTTTCAGCAGCTTTGTTGTCCTCTTCGATTCTCAACCNAGGATTTGAATCCTTTCAACTGACTTATAAGGATGTTTAACATACTTAGATTCCACACATACTTGACATTCTGATTTGTCACATTCAAACTTAGGCAATACTTCCAAATTAATCATTTTCCGCAAATTTTTATAATTAACATGACCCAAACGTATATGCCACAATTCATTTGACTCAAGTAAGTAAGACCAAGCTGAAATTTTATTATTATTTTCAACAACCATTACATTCAGCTTGAAAAGGAACTGAAGAGTAGTTAATTTTCTGTTACAAAAACAGAAAACTGAAATTTGGATAACTGAATTGGATTTAATATTAATATTCTATTATTAAAATAAATATTTAATAATATTTCTGTTAATATTTTAATATTAACAAATAAATTTGGTCCAAGCCGGTGCCGAGGCCGAGCCGAGCGAGCGACGACGACGGCGCGAGGCTTGCCTTCTTCTCAACTCTTTATGAGCTAGAAGAAGAGCAATTGCTTATATACCCATCAAAAACCTTTTCCTCTTCCAATATGGGACAATGTCCCTTTGCCAAGGGGGGAAACTTAAAATTTCACTCAAAAATTTCATTTCCCTCCATTTCTCATTCACCCTCTTTTAAGTATTTAATATAATTGATTACATAAACCCAATATTTTGAAACTTATTTACATCCAATATTGAAATTTTAACTTAATTACAAATTGATATATAAGTTACCATATTTACAAAATAAGGTATAGGAATCTAATCTTCCCTATAAGTCTTTGCTTCACGGATAAGGACAAAAAGGAAAAGAATATTTTATATAAATAATTATATACTCTAGTTGATCTTTCTGTTGCTTCTTACCATGTTGGTTGGAAACAGGAAAATGAATTTTTGACATTTAACTATATGTCAGATTAATGGTTGTTGAACAGGGACGAACCCAGAATTTTATGCAAGCGGGTTCAATTTTAGAAGTATATAACTTTAGTCATAAAATAGTAGTTGTCAAGTGGTTCAAATAAAATATTTATACAAAATTTACACAATTTTGAGCATAATCTATACATATACACAGTATTATTTTTTGATGAAGCAGTTATACTCTATTGACATTCATTAAAAAGTTTCGAAGCTTTAAACTCAAAAATCAAGTTTTGCAAATTTGTTATTTGTTTGGATTTGGTGTTGGTGCAAATAATAGAGAATATCCTTTGGAGTTTATATCTCAATTTTGAGAGAATTTGGTAAAGAATCAAGGTGGTTTTGATTAGAATTTCAGTTTGGAACTCTAAGAAGAAGACATAAACAAATTGTATATATTATGTATGTCGGGTGTAGAAACGACATAGAGAATATATACAACTAACATAATTGTAGACAAATTGTATATAAATTATATGCAAATTGTAGTTTTTGACCGGATTTTGTAACAAAAAAATTTATATTTAAGTTGTACATAAATTATAAATTTTAATGGGATTTGTATATATTTTGTAAAAATCTTTAGTTACTTTTCATAAATAGGAAGACTTAGATAAAACTAGATAAATAAGTTTAAAATCTCGTATATATACAAAAAAAAAAAAAAAGTCCCTTGTGATTTTATCCCTAAAGAATAATAATGGGCTTTTGCAATCTATAGGGCCTTAGAAACTACAGTATATAGGTCTTGGATTGAAATTTGGAAAATTATTTAGGAGAATTAACCTAAATAGTCGTACACCTAATTGTTTAAACTAAATATAATCGATAGATGTATAATATGTGCATAACTCATGTATAATTTGTATATAATCAGCGTATAATTTATGTATAAACTAAATATAATCGGTAGATTTTATTTTCGAAATAAATAGGCTATTTTTCAATTATGTTACAAATAATAATTATTTTTTAATTATATATCCAAAAATTGGCCAATTCAAGCTATTTTGGCTAAAAACTTGAGAAAATCTCACTTTATACCCATTAAGCCCAAACTATTTACCCTTTAATACCTAAGACCAAACTATTTACTTTTCCTACCTATGCGCCACGACCCAAAATCCTTTTAAAGATCGCGATGGCGCCGGACACCACTGTCAGGCAAGCCAACACTAAGAAGTTAGTTAAATTCTCATTTTAGTATTTTTTTTTTTTTTGAAACGTAAAGTTTCCTTCATTTTCACTAGTAACAAATGAACTTTACAAATTAAATAATAATGTTTTCCAATTTCAACAATGAATATCCCATAATCACCCCACAATCTGGTGTCACAAGTGCATGAGCAATTTCTAGGAAATAAAATGTAATACAATAACTATCTGGAATACAAATTTGGACAGAAAAGATAATATAATTCTCTGAAGGAAACTTTGCCGGCTGCGGGTCGTCTCGAGAGATGCAGCTCACCTAAGTCTCTATATCAACCACGCCGTTGCGCCCAACTAGGCCACTAGACATACATGTGCCTGTGCAACAAATGCACAGCAAGTGTAGTATGAGTACGAAAACAACGCGTACCCAGTAAGTATCCAGTCTAACCTCAAAGAAGTAGTGACGAAAGGTCGACTTCGACACTTACTAGTGGTCCAATAATATCAGATACAGTAAAGAAGTGAATAAATATGAAACAGAGTAAATATATGAAACAAGCAAGTATAAAATACGTGGTACAATTCCCCTCTCTACAATTTACTCAAGCTCTCAACTATCAATTTCCTCCGTAACCGGAGNCATATATATATATATATATATATATATATATATATATATATATATATATATATATATATGTAGATATAGTGGATTTCATCAAAGAGGTTGTCATAATTTAAATCAGGGAAAACACCCTCAAATACACTAGCTTCTTGCAAATATTACGCACAATTCCATGAGATAATATATTTATAGGAAATGCCGAGGCGTACGTCCCAATCCAACATAAAAGTAAATTGTGCACTGCTGAGGGTCGAATGGCGCGAACCATAGATGAATCTATTAACCTGCCGAGGCGAACGGCCCGCTCCCATGAGAATGTGGTACATAATTCCTGCCGAGGCGAACGTCCCGATCCCATAAGAGTAGTAGAAGGAAATACCCCCACTCGCGAATCATACATGCGACGCGGTCAAATATAAACTTAAGGAATCACCCGGCTCGCGGATCATACTTGCGAGGCGGTCAAATATAAGTTTAACATTTAAATCATATCTCTTTCTTGATTCTTTTTAAAATAAGGGAAATTCAGCTGGTAGATTTTTAAGGAAATTACCCCGCTCGCGAAACATACATGCGACGCGGTTACACATAGCTTTCTTAAGCTATTATAATATTTCTCTATTCTTTTCGAAAATACGAAGTTAAAATGAAACCTTTTAAATCTTATATTCTTCAATTTCACTCCTTTCAAAACATTTAATAAGCAAACTCAATCTCGCTACCTCTCAAGGCAAACAATAAATATAAATCAATAACATATCAACAAGGCATGATGTAAGCCTAAAACTACCCGGACATAGGCATAGCTAGTAGCTACATACGGACTCTCGTCACCTCGTGTGTGCGTAGCCCCCACACATAGAGCACATAATAATTTAGTTCACCTAAGGGGTTAATTCCTTCTTACAAGGTTAGAAATGAGACTTACCTCGCTCCGAAGTTTAATAACCGGCTTCCAAGCCCTTCCGATGACTCAACCCGATGCTCTACGCTCCGGAACTAGCCAATAATTATGCAAACCCATTAATATATGCTCGAATATTCATAGCAGTTCAATTTACAACAAATTCCCAACTCCGCTCGGAAAATCGATAAAATCACCCTCGAGCCACGTGCCCGGATTCCGATATTTTTCGAAGATAAACTTTACCCATAACCCCACGAACTAAAATATATAATTCGTTTCCAATTCCATGCCTAATTTCGTGGCAAAAATCCAAAATACCAAATTTTAGGTTTTCTACCAAAATCCCCCAATCTCCACTAATTTTCATGTTCAAATCCATATATAATCATGTATTTAACTCAAAACTACTATTAACCACTTACCTCATGCTTGGTGATGAATATGGCACTCCCAAGTTGCTCCAAAAATCGGCTCCCATGAAAGATTTGGGATGAAGTGAGCCAAAACCCGTCTTTTAAATAAACACACTGCCTAGGGATTCTTCGCACCTGTAGTCACTTGACCGCTTCTGCGGTTCTGCAGGTGCGGACAAAAAACCGCTTTTGCGCTTTCCATTCTGCGGGTGCGGTCTCGCTTCTGCGGCGAGATGACCGAATCAGCGGTCCCAGCACTCCCAGCCAAAACTGCTTCTGCGACTCATAGGGTCGCTTCTGCGGCCCCGGACCTGCGGCCCAAATCTCGTACGTGCTGTTACACCAGAAGGCAGCTGCTCAATTCTTCTTCCAACTCCAAATTCGATCGGTTAATCACCCAAAATCCACCCGAGGCCCTCGGGACCTCATCCAATTATACAATACGTCCCAAAACACATTACGAACCTAGTCGAGCCTCCAAATCCCATCAAACAAAATTGAAATCATGAATCACAACTCAATCCAAGTTTAATGAACTTTAGAACTTCAAACTTCAACATTCGATGCCGAAACCTAACAAATCCCGTCCGATTGACCTCAAATTTTGCACACAAGTCATATTCGACATTACAAACCTACTCCAATGTAACGACCCGGCCGGTCGTTTTGAGAATTTAAGCTCCATTCAGCGGCGTAAGGTCTGGAACAACTTCATAATACGAGTATTGATTTGCGGGCATGGTTGAATTCAGTTAACGGATGATTTAGAGTCAAATTGGAAGAAGGAATCTAGTTGTGGGAGTTTAAGCGGTGAGAATTTGACCGGAATTGAACTTTTGAGTAAACGGCCCCGGAATAAATTTTTGAGGATTCCAACAGCTTTGAATGGTGATTTTGGACTTAGGCGCGCGTTCGGATGGTGTTTTGGAGGTCCGTAGCTAATTTAGGCTTGATATGCCGAAAAGTTGAATTTTTTATGTTTCCGGTTCGATAGTGAGATTTTGATCCGAGGGTCGAAATGGAATTCCGGAAGTTGGAGTAGCTCCGTAGTGTTGAATGTGACGTGTGTGCAAAATTTCAGGCCATTCGGACGAGGTTTGATAGACTTTTTGATCGAAAGCGTAAATTTAGAGTTTTTGGAGTTCTTAGGCTTGAATCCGATGTTAAATTGATGTTTTGATGTTGTTTGGAGCGTTCCGAAGGTTGGAACAAGTTTGAATGATGTTATGGGATATGTTGGCATGTTTGGTTGAGGTCCCGAGGGCCTCGGGTGTGTTTCGGATGGACTACGGGCCAAATTCTTCTATTTTTGGATTGCTGATATCTGGTGTCTGGTGTTCTCTATCGCGATCGCGTAGATCAAATCGCGATCGCGTAGTGTCCTGTTAACCTTCCATATTATCCTTCTTCGCATTCGCGTCTCTGAGTATGCGATCGCGTAAGCTCAGTCCACTATTATCCGCGTTCGCATCCCCTGCTTCGCGATCTCGAAGCGTAACCTTGGGCAGCAGATAGATCCTTCACTACGCGATCGCATAAGACCTTCTGCAATCGCGTAGCATGTTTTGGTCAGTAGACATTTTCCTTCTACGCGATTGCGTCTCTTCTCCCGCGATCGCGATGCACAAAAACCCGGGCAGACAGAATATATTCCAAAATTGAGGGTTTCACCATTTTCATCACGTCTTGACTTCTAGAGCTTGGTTCTTGGCGATTTTTGGTGGGTTTTTCGCAAAATTCGATTGGGTAAGTGTTCTTCAACTATAATTAAATATATTCCATGAATTTACCTTTATTTTTATCATTTAAATTGTGTTTTGGGTTGGGGAAGGAGTTGGTTTTGAAGAAAGATTCTAAAATGAAAATTCGTGATTTGAGGGACCAAATGGTATCGGAATTTGATAAATTTTGTATTGTTGAACTCGTATCAGAATAGGTATTCATTTTTAGTAAAATTTGTCGGGTTCCTAGGTACGGGTCCGGTGGTCGACTTTTGGACCGATTTTTAGAATTATCAAGATTGATACTTTATGATCCGGAATAGTCTCTTATGTGTTATTATTTGTGCTTGAAGTTAATTTGGTTAGATTTGAGCCGTCCGGAGGTCTTTTCACCCGAGAAGTGCATCTTAGAGTATCGGTTTGTCGTCTTTGAGGTAAGTGTCTTGCCTAACCTTGTGTGGGGGACTTCCCCTTAGAATTCGAGT
The DNA here is from genome assembly GCF_001879085.1 of Nicotiana attenuata. Lineage (NCBI taxonomy): Eukaryota > Viridiplantae > Streptophyta > Magnoliopsida > Solanales > Solanaceae > Nicotiana > Nicotiana attenuata. Next base: position 74,069 of record NW_017672799.1, on the reverse strand, counting down.
CTTCAATGTTGATTGTAGTTCGTGTATGCGAGGTGACGAGTGTGTGCTCGGTCTTATTTGTGGAAACAAAAATTGACCTTTTAGGGTTCTTGGGTCTTTATATTCACTGTGTAGGAATGTATTCTTGACATACTGAGTTTCCTATTTATTTTTTTCACCTCTACATGCTATCTTTTCATAGTTGCTTATCTTATTTGAGAATTTCATTACCCATTCTGAAATTGTTTAGTCTTAAGTGAAGCTAAGATCATCTTCCCTTAATTGAATTTTCGAATATCCTCAAAATCTGTCCAACCTTAAAAGGAGTTTAGATAATTTATATCTTGTTGACTTGCCTTTATTTAGGACTACTTGACTCGTGTTGATTTCCTTGTTATCGACTTGTATATTGTGGGATCGTTGCTACATGTTAGTTTTCTCGTGGTTGAGCTGTTCCCTTTTATGCCAGCATTCTTTTCTGTGGTTATTCCTTTTGAGCTGGTTCTACCGTTTCCTTGTGATTTATAGTCCTTGAGTTGATTTACTTGTCTTACCTTGTATTATTTTCTTGTTGTGTTATTTTGCCGTTCCCTTGTGATTTATAGTCCTTGAGTTGATTTACTTGTCTTACCTTGTATTAAGGTCATGTTGTGGTTATGTGTAGTGTGGTGATGTACGAGCTTTCTGTTGTGTTGTAACTGTTGTTTCTGTTGGTTGTGCTGTGTGTTTACTTTGGGGACTACGTGCGATATCCCGGTAGATCCCCCTGCACATTTATATTTGGGGACTACGGATCGAGATTCCGATAGATCCCAGACGCATTATGAGTTGGACTACGGGACGACACCTGGGAGATCCACTGGACATTTACATTTGGGGGCTACAGGACGGTATCCTGGTAGATCCCCGATTTGCTGGATATTTACATTTGGGGGCTACAGGACGGTATCCTGGTTGATCCCCGGTTTTGCTGGATATTTACATTTGGGGGCTACAGGACGGTATCCTGCTAGATCCCCGGTTTGCTGGATATTTACATTTAGGGGCTACAGGACGGTATCCTGGTAGATCCCCGGTTGCCATTTCTGTGTTGAGCTGTATTCTTTCTGCGTTATTTTCCCCTGTTAAAATCATTGTGTTCTGAGTTGATATTTTCATTGATCCTATCCCTGTGTAAACATTATAGGTGTTGTCCGTTCCATTCCTTATACTTACTAGTTGGTGCGAACTATGTTAGGACACTTGCACAAGCATACACGTGGTTAGTCACCCTTATCGGGTAGGAGGCTCTTTGAGATTTCTGAGTATAGACGCACCCCTCATTTATTTTCCTTCCATGTGAGAATGACTCTTTGGGCACGTGAGTTGTCAGTATGATTATGATATGAGGTGTCACAGGGTGACTTATATTCGAAGGATATTTATTTGAATGGGTTATATTCGAAAGGTATTCATTATTCGAGGACTATTTCAGAAAAAATTTTACTTGAAGAAGAATAATTCGAAATATTTTTATCAAATGAAAGATTTGACTAATTGATTGAAGTTGTTGGCTATAACCTAATGTGAAAGCTGTCTAGTTGCTGAGTTATGATCTGTCCTTACTGTATTTGTGAATTTCGAATTTGGGTTGTATTTTTTTGTTCACTTTTTATGAGCTTTATTATGGTTTTTCCATTGTTACTTGTTGTTTCCTTTTCCTTATTATAGTTACTGTATTGTTAGCAATATCGTTTAACCTTTATATGGATATCACGTTCGGTTGTTTCTACACTTATACTTGTTCTGCTTATTAGACTAGTGGGTGTCTTGACTGTTCCTCGTCACTACTCCACTGAGGTTGGTCTTGATACTTACTGGGCACCGCCGTGGTGTGCTCATACTACCCTTCTGCACATTTTTTTTGTGCAGCTCTAGGTACTGTTCGCTAGTAGCTGAGTGGATTCTTGCCGAGGAGACTCAAGGTAGCCCTGCAGCTGCGTTCGCAGGCTTCGGAGTCACCTTCCTATTTTGTATTCACACTGTTGTACTTATTTCCATACGATTGTGTTTTGAAATGGTAGCGAAACTCTGTAGAGCTTATGACTTGTACTACCGAGTTTTGGGAAGATGTTCATTGTATAAGGGATTTATTTCAGAAGAATTTTAGATGTCATTATTTATTGTTGTTATTCCGAAATTGTTAGGCTTACCTAGTCCTTAAGACTAGGTGCCATCACAAAAACCCAACTGAGGGGAAATTGGGTCGTGACAGGTTGGTATCAGAGCTCTAGGTTCATAGGTGCTACGAGTCATAAGTGAGTTTAGTAGAGTCTTGCGGATCGGTACGGAGACGTCTGTACTTATCTTCGAGAGGCTACGGAACTATTAGGACAATCTCACTTCTTTCATTCCTATCGTGCGAGCTTATTGATCCCAGAGTTTGAACTTATATCATTCCATTCTCTCACCGAAGGTGAGGACACGAGCTGCAGTTATCGACGGCGCTGCCCCTAGAGCAGGTATCGCTGGAGGCAGAGGTAGAGGCAGAGGCCGACGAGGTGTACGTGCCGCAGCTGGACCACACCCAGATCAGCGAGTTTCCATTAGTCAGGTCCCAGGTGCCATGGCGGCACAATTTGTGGTTCCAGTTCAACCCATGGTCAGGGTAGCAGCATCCGAGGGAGAACAACTTAGATTTGCAAGGTTCAAGAAAATGTGACCCTCCTACATTCAGCGATTTGGCTTAAGAGAGCACAATGGGTTTCACAGAGGAGTGCCACCATCGCATTATCAACACTATGGGTATTGCAGAGACGAGTGGGGTTGCTTTTACTATGTTCTAGCTTGACGAAGCGGCTTATTAGTGGTGGTGGATATATGAGTTGGGTAATCGGCCGATGCAGTTTCACTTATATCGTTTCAGTTTTCAGAGATGTTTTGAGAGATTTTGTACCTCAGTCACTTTGGTTCAGCATGGCTCGAGAGTTGGAGTCAGATGTTTTGTTTCAGCAGGTGGTAGGGATCGCTCGCCGATTAGAGGGCATATGGGACCGGGAGCGAGAGGACAGACGAGATCTGGAGAGAGAGAGTACAGGGAGGCGAGGAGGCCTCGTGGACCGGAGAAATCTGCTGGTCCATATTCTGGAGGTAGGGTACGTGTCACGACCCTAGTTCACCAACCGTGAACATGTCATGACGGCACCTGGTCCCCATGACCAGGTAAGCCTAACATTTGCGGAAATATATTAATTGCGGAAAAATAGAGAAATCAAATCAAATATCTAAAAGAAACTGTACTGAATGCTGCTTGGCAAGTACAACTCAATATCACAAGTCTAAAACAATTCCCAAAACCCGAAAACTCACGGGCAACACAGGCTACAGAAGTGTATAGTAAAGGTTCCAAACTCCAGAATTTCTAACAACCGAAATAAGGAAAAGCTAAGTACTAAAGATAGAATAAGAGGGAGACTCATCGGTCTGCGGACGCAGCAGATTTACCTCGAAGTCTCCGTAGTCCTCCTGCCTCACTGATAGGGCGCCTGAGTAGAGGTACCTGGATGATCTGCACATGAAAAAAACACATGCGCAGGAAGGGCATGAGTACACCACAGCAGTACTCAGTAAGTGCCAAGCCTAACCTCGGTTGGGTAGTGACGAGGAAGGTCAGGGCCATACCGAGACAAAATATAGTAATAAAAATAATTAACAGTATGATAATCTGACAGAAATAATAAATACAGCAGTGAAATAAGACAGATTAAACAAGACAATAGCAAAATACACAAGAACGGAAACAACCACAGAATAAGTACAGCTCAACACCCATGGTAACAATGAGGATCTCCCAGGATACCGTCCTGTAGTCCTTTTCTCAACCGTCCAGTGGATCTCCCGGGATACCGCCCCGTAGTCCATCATATGTGAATACCCGAAGGATCTCCCGGGATACCGTCCCGTAGTCCAACTGTCAATGTGCAGGGGGATCTATCGGGAATCTAACCCGCAGTCCCAAAGTAAAAGTGCAGGGGGATCTACCGGGAATCGAACCCGTAGTCCCAAAGTAAACAAACAAGGGGGGGAGCTACCGGAATCCCACATCCGTAGTCCCAATGTAAATGTGCAATCACAACCAGAAGGTACACGAAAACGAAGTACAAAAGACAAGCAACAGATAGTACTAGCCTAGCATGCTTCACGTAGTACAGTTAAGGCAACTTAAGCAATTAGGCAAGTTAAATCAACTAAACATGCTTTCCTAATCTAGCACAAGTTATAATTTCAAGTAGAATAAAGCAAATATGGAAGGAACTCAATCTCAATATCTTAAGAAAAACCGGGTTTTCCAACAATTGGCTCAAGTACACGCCCGTCACCTCGCGTACAAGGCACTCAAATCAACAAATAACAAATCCTAAGGGGAAAGGTCCCCCACACAAGGTTAGACAAGCCACTTACCTCGAACCGGCTCAATATCAATAGAAACCACGCCTTTGCCACGAGTAT